>NW_024055662.1:0-24086 GCF_902713615.1 Scyliorhinus canicula
CCCCAAACTAATCCCATCTCCCCATATCCATGTGTCAATCCAACAGTAATCCCATCTCCCCATATCCACGTGTCAATCCAACACTAATCCCATCACCCCATATCCATGTGTCAGCCCCAAACTAATCCCATCTCCCCATATCCATGTGTCAATCCAACACGAATCCCATCTCCCCATATCCCTGTGTCAACCCCAAACTAATCCCATCTCCCCATATCCATGTCAATCCCAAACTAATCCCATCTCCCCATATCCATGTGTCAGTCCCAAACTAATCCCATCTCCCCATATCCATGTGTCAGCCCCAAACTAATCCCATCTCCCCATATCCATGTATCAATCCCAAACTAATCCCATCTCCCCATATTCATGTGTCAGCCCCAAACTAATCCCATCTCCCCATATCCATGTGTCAATCCCAAACTAATCCGATCTCCCCATATCCATGTGTCAATCCCAAACTAATCCCATCTCCCCATATCCATGTGTCAATCCCAAAGTAATCCCATCTCCCTATATCCATGTGTCAGTCCCAAACTAATCCCATCTCCCCATATCCATGTGTCAGCCCCAAACTAATCCCATCTCCCCATATCAATGTGTCAATCCAACACTAATCCCATCTCCCCATATCCATGTGTCAATCCCAAACTAATCCCATCTCCCCATATCCATGTGTCAATCCAACACTAATCCCATCTCCCCATATCCATGTGTCAATCCCAAACTAATCCCATCTCCCCATACCATGTGTCAATCCAACACTAATCCCATCTCCCTATATCCATGTGTCAGCCCCAAACTAATCCCATCTCCCCATATCCATGTGTCAATTCAACACTAATCCCATCTCCCCATATCCATGTATCAATCCCAAACTAATCCCATCTCCCCATATCCATGTGTCAGTCCCAAACTAATCCCATCTCCCCATATCCATGTGTCAGCCCCAAACTAATCCCATCTCCCCATATCCAAGTGTCAGCCCCAAACTAATCCCATCTCCCCATATCCATGTATCAATCCCAAACTAATCCCATCTCCCCATATTCATGTGTCAGCCCCAAACTAATCCCATCTCCCCATATCCATGTGTCAATCCAACACTAATCCCATCTCCCCATATCCACGTGTCAATCCAACACTAATCCCATCTCCCCATATCCATGTGTCAGCCCCAAACTAATCCCATCTCCCCATATCCATGTGTCAATCCAACACGAATCCCATCTCCCCATATCCCTGTGTCAACCCCAAACTAATCCCATCTCCCCATATCCATGTCAATCCCAAACTAATCCCATCTCCCCATATCCATGTGTCAGTCCCAAACTAATCCCATCTCCCCATATCCATGTGTCAGCCCCAAACTAATCCCATCTCCCCATATCCATGTATCAATCCCAAACTAATCCCATCTCCCCATATTCATGTGTCAGCCCCAAACTAATCCCATCTCCCCATATCCATGTGTCAATCCCAAACTAATCCCATCTCCCCATATCCATGTGTCAATCCCAAACTAATCCCATCTCCCCATATCCATGTGTCAATCCCAAACTAATCCCATCTCCCTATATCCATGTGTCAGTCCCAAACTAATCCCATCTCCCCATATCCATGTGTCAGCCCCAAACTAATCCCATCTCCCCATATCCATGTGTCAATCCAACACTAATCCCATCTCCCCATATCCATGTGTCAATCCCAAACTAATCCCATCTCCCCATATCCATGTGTCAATCCAACACTAATCCCATCTCCCCATATCCATGTGTCAATCCCAAACTAATCCCATCTCCCCATATCCATGTGTCAATCCAACACTAATCCCATCTCCCTATATCCATGTGTCTGCCCCAAACTAATCCCATCTCCCCATATCCATGTGTCAATTCAACACTAATCCCATCTCCCCATATCCATGTATCAATCCCAAACTAATCCCATCTCCCCTGAAGTTTAAACTTCACCACTATTCTTAGAATTCCCCCTATACTAAAAAAATGTCGATATTCTAAATGGTGAACAGGGATTCTCACTCCCTGACTCCAGTACAGGCTTCTGTGAGTGCCATTCAGGTCAAACTATCTTTTCAAGTTATCCCCCGGTATAACCCATACCTTCACCGAAGAATTTTACCTACTTACCCCTTAATAGCATTGATGTCCTGCGTCCTGCGTTATTAAGGAAGTGAAGTAAGCTAATAACCACTTTTTCAGGTTAAGTTAAATTATTTTATTATTATATTCTTTGTTTTAAAAGCTGCAAACACTTTCTTTACAGAAAGGAAAACAGATCTGGCTTCTGGGCTGCTGCTGGTTGCTTCAGGCCCACCTTGGCAATCGATCTTCTTAAAATCTGGTCTTCTTGAGTTGTATTCGCTGGTGAACTCGGTTGCTGTGTCCTGTTCTTCCCATGCACCGAGCTGTGAGAGCTGGCTCTGGCTCTACCCTTTCTTCCGGTGGTTTATATTCTCTTTCGAAGAGTTATTAAGTTTTAACAACTTTATTGTAAATGGGCTTGTTTCACTTTGATAGTTTAAAAGTATCTTTGAAGTAAACATCTTACTACAACTAATTATTCATTTTAGGCATATCGTCTCCTCTCAGATCTGATTAAAAAATGCTTTGGTTTCAATAGTTAACTTTTATTTCTGTGATTTCAAATCGTTTAATTTTCCAATTGTCCCCAGCTCATAACTTTGCCTTTGATTTTGACTTAAATTATGTTTCTCGTAGCCAGGTCGTCTCCAATTTTCTTTTAATTAACTTGATGTTGGTAGAATTTTACTTTAAATTTGGTACTAAATTGGACTGAGCATCTTCCATCCTTTCTAGATGTTTACTAAGAGAGTTTATTTCAATTAAGGTGTGAAACTTTGCTTTTAGCTGCATGCTAAAATTTAACTTGGTTATGACTTGAAAGACTTGCCTGTTTTAAACATTCGTCACTTAATGCAATTGAAACTCTCATCCATGCTTTTTCAGATGCTCCCTGAGATAGTTACATTCCATGAAGGTGTGAGCCATTGTTTTAGCTTACCACATGAAGCCTGTGTGTCTGCTAAAACCTGCTTGTGAGCAAGAATCTGCATTTTATAACCCTGCTCTTTGCAACTGCTATTAACCTTTTGTGGGATTTTTCCCTGTACCCTCTCAAACCAGATATTGCCAGACTTCCATGTTTCAAATGACACATTTTTCTGTATTATCAAGAACACCCCGTCTTGACATTTGATACATAACTATATAATTTGGTTAATTGTCCCCCCATCCAATTGTACTAACATATATCCCCGATCTTTGTCATTTATATGCATGTGTTGGAATTTCAAATTGTGCATCAAAATCAACACGTAAATGCATCCATATCTCAGACCAGTGTCGATAAGAGTCTTTTTTTCTTCCTCAAGTCCAATTACCGTGAACCATAGCCGTTGTTGCTCAGGAAGGTAACAATCGCTTTCCGTGTGTTCCACTACCTCCAAAGCATTTTACTTCCTTAGGATAGCAGCACCGTAGAAGCTTCCTCATGTCCCTTAGAAACAGCACACAACTCTGTCCATCAGTAACCACAAAGGTCTTTTGTCCATCACTGGCTGTTACGTGTCTCACTTTTCCGTCATCCAAATTGCTTTTCCATTGCTGATTGGAATGGTAAATTATGATGTCATGTACCACCCACTGATTCCCTTGTTTCATTAATTTAAAATGTTCAATTGATCCTGCTTGTATTCCTAACTTCCCCATTAATGTCTAACATTGTCGTGAACCATGTATGTCTGCCAACCCCTGGTTTACATGAATTTTAGAATTAGAATTAGAACAGTACAGCACAGAACAGGCCCTTCGGCCCTCGATGTTGTGCCGAGCAATGATCACCCTACTCAAGCCCACGTATCCACCCTATACCCGTAACCCAACAACCCCCATTAACCTTATTTTTTAGGACACTAAGGGCAATTTAGCATGGCCAATCCACCTAACCCGCACATCTTTGGACTGTGGGAGGAAACCGGAGCACCCGGAGAAAACCCACGCACACACGGGGAGGACGTGCAGACTCCGCACAGACAGTGACCCAGCCGGGAATCGAACCTGAGACCCTGGAGCTGTGAAGCATTGATGCTAACCACCATGCTACCATGAGAGAATATCTTTCTGACAAATTTCCTTCCAATCCCTTTCATCTGTCATCTTTTCCCTTACAACATGAAAGTGTATATTTTCCATTACAGCATTTGTAAACCCACATTGAACTGTCACTTTTCCAAATAAATTCTCCCTATTGTTAAATACATAGTAAAAAAAAATTAAGTCTTATCTTAACACATTACTCATTACCTAACCACACAAATAGACTGTGTGCTACAACTTTACATATTTTCAACTGTTATCACAATTTTAATACTAGAAATAAGGTACAATATTGAAACATCCCTTCTTGGCTTTGGGAACCATAGTCATTACATACTAAATATGGCATATAAACAACATCAATATTATTTGTAATGTTCTATGTAGTTAAATCAAGAAAACACACTAAACTATCCCTCTATTAAAACATTCACACAGTTTAGAAATGCGGATCAAGTTCTTTAACGGCACACCTACCCCCCTTATCATATATATATATAGCAGTCCCTATCAATTTACATGAAATTTCTTTCTTTAATAACAATTACAGCTCTTCAATGCAATATTGTTTTGCTGCATTGGTAGCAATTTTCCCGCCGTGGTATCAAGCTACGAAAATTCTTAAACGATTGGCATTTATCATGTTGGGGTTCCTCGTCAGTCGCTGCTGTCTGTCGAGACCCTTAATAACTCCACCGCGTAGTACATACCCCATGGAGACCACAGATCATCCATCAGCTAATGTCCAGTTAGAGATGTCTGACCGGAGGTTTCACTGTCCAGTTATAATTTGATATTTTGATTTGTTTCTAACCCGTAACGTTTTCCTCCGGGTTCTGTCATTTAATTCCCTCAAATAGGTAGCCAATTGTATCATTAGTTTCCCCCCAATCCTGTCAAACTGATTCTTCTCTGGAGTGTAGTTCTCTTCCTTCTTGTGAACTGGTTTGTTATTTATTTTTTCCATCTGAAAAATCAAATGAACAGATCAAGGGTGGAGAGGGCCCTATTCTTTAATTTGTACTTTCTATTTTCATTTGGATTATCCCAGAAGTGCCCTCTCCAGGACTTCCGGATTTCTTTTGCCATCATTTCTTTTTGAACTGGTTTATTTTCCTTATCATTGATGTACATCATACAATCAAAGCCTGTTTTGCCTCCTCCTTCTGTCATTGCACCCCTGAGTGAGATTAAACTCCTCTTATGCTCACTGGATCATGTGTTTTAATTGTGATACAATTCCTTTTGCTCCAGACACCATGCTTCTCTAATTCAACTGTATGTGTACCTAGAATCTGAACAACCTTGTCTTTACATTTTACAGTCTCACGAATGATTTTCCCCGCAGTCTTAGTTGGTAGCTTCACCCAAACTTCGCCTCCTACTTGATAATTCCCAGATCCACTTGGGTCCCCTTGTCTCTGAGAGACAGAGGTTCCGAGATTACTATTAAGATCAAATACTATTCTTTCAATGTCTTTATCCCAGCCTTTATTATTCTGATTCTTTATGATCCAATCCTTTACTTTTCTTACAGACCTCTCAGCCATTCCATTACTCTCAGGTGCATATTTCACGGCCCAATTAATTGTTATTCCTCTGTCAGCACAAAAGTTAATAACAGTATTATTTCTAAAGTGCGGCGCATTGTCCATTCGGATCGATTCTGGTCTACCTCTGGAGGTCATCATTTCTGCCAATACCCTTTTGGTCGTGGCTCCATTTGCTTTGCTGGTTGCTCTAAGGTCAATTTCACCCGTGCAGCTATCAGCTTTGACTAAAAAATACAAATTACCTTTGCTGCTTCTGGGAAAAAGTGGTCCTGCATAATCTAATGACCATTCCTGCATTGGTTTCTCAGTTTTTATGCTCCCATATGTTTTATTCCCTCTCTGTCCTCCACAGGCCATACATCTCTCACATTTTCTCCTTACTACAGTTAAATGTTGTCTCCAATAGGCTATCTTAATTCCCAACTTTTTCAACTCCCTTGCGACTACAACATGAACCCCATGTCCTGTGGCTTCATGTATTTGCTTAATTATCATTTGAAGGTCGGCTGCTGAGTTCCCAAGAGTCCCCAAGATTATTGTCCTAAGTCTGGCTAATTCATCCACTTCCTGATTCCCCTTACACAGTTCCCCAGTTCCTTTTGTGTGTGCTTTTTGATGAATTGTCTGGATTTCCATATCGGCTAAAATTTTATCTATCTCTTCCCACTGTTCTTTCTGTTCCAGTAGTTTATTTCTACCGTTCGTCCAACCGTTTAGTTTCCAAAACTTCAATTCTTTCTCCAATCCTTGCTATCGGTTACAACGGTTACTTCCTGCAGCTTTCTCTGCTGACACTGCTTTAACCCTTGCAATACTCCCTCTACCTCAGCTGTCTGAGCTGATCCAATGATTATTCCCTGTTCCTCCACTACTATTTTTCCTGAATTTTTTAAAATGAATGCCCATCTGGCTTGTTCTTCGTCCTTCTTGACTTTACTACCATCAGTATATAATACCCAAGCATTCACCAACTCCGTTTTACTAACTGGTTCATCAAGTTTCTGTCTCTTTTTAATGTTATGAATAAACATTAAGTCAGGGTTTAGAAGAATGGTTTCCCATCTTTCCCATCGAGCTGTATTCGCACCTTGCTGGCAAATCTGTCTCTTGGTTAGCTCCTTTAACTCCAAAAACTCAGTTGTGACATAAATTTTCTTACCACCCGACAAGTTTTCTATCTCTGCTATTCTCTTTGTTATAGCTGCTAGACATTTCTCGATGTTTGAAAACTTTTGTTCAGCTCTCGACCAGTTTCCTGTCAGATGTTTGATAGGTGTCTGATTGCTAAGATTAGCAAGCACCATACCATATCCATTTTTATATATGTCCAATTTAATGCTTAAATCATCCTCTTCTTGTCTCCCAACTACTGGCCCCGATATCGCAATTGCTGTCTTTAACTGATCTAACCCTCTCTGGGCCTCGCTGGTCCAAATAAAATCCCCTTTCAATGTTTGATAAATGGCTTTAGCATAGAGACTGAAGTCCTTCACTACTGGCCTTAGATATCCCAATATTCCCATTATTTTTTGAACCCCTTTTTTCGAAACAGGCGCAGTAATTTCAGCTACCTTCTTCCTCATTTCAATACTGGCCTCTCTACCTTCCTTCGATACTGAATAACCCAAATAGTTGACTTCGCTTCTCCCAATTTGACATTTCTTTAGCCCTATTTTAAAGCCTGCTTCACTAAGTGTCTTAATGATCCTGGCCACTCTTTCCACATGTTTGTCCTGATCGTCATCTCCAATTAATATATCATCGATATATACTAAAGCCAAATCATCTTTAATCAGTTCCCTGATTATTGCCTGAAAGTGATTCGGAGAATTAACATATCCCTGTGGCAGTCTACAATATACATAATGCTTAGTTCCGAAGGTGAATGCTGTTTTCTCCCTGCTGTCTGGGTCTAATGGAACACTCCAGAATCCATTCGCCAAATCTAGTTAAGTAAGTTTTTCCCGCGACTTGCTCTAAGGTAGCTTGTGGATTTATTAAATATCTCTTGTCCTTCTTTGTGACTTTATTTAAAGCTTTGTAATTTGTTACCATCCTAAATGTACCATCTGGTTTTCTTACTACCTGAAGTGGACTATTTGTTGAGGCATATGTGACCCCTTGAATAATCCCCTGTTGCTCCAATTCCTTGATTATTATCTCCAGCTCGCTCTTAGCTCCTCTAGGCAAAGGATACTGTTTTTGAGGTCTGTGTTGTCCCCCGTGAATTGTGTGTTGGAATTGCTTGCTAATTAAACCTGTGTCATTCTTACCTATCGCTAGGTTTGCTCCCATTAATACTTCTTCCATCTTCTTCCAAGCTTCGTCATTTAAAATACTTTTCTCTTTCTGTTTCCTTATTTCCTCCATGTTATCAATTGGTTTTAATATCCTTATTTTTCCAGTATCTATTTTTATTAAATCTTTCCCTGCCATCAGATTCTCAGTTCCTGATATTGCCAGTAATTCTCCCAATCTAACTTCTGGTCTAATATCCTTATTCCCTAATGCTCCTTCTACTATGTATTCTTTTCCTGTCAGATTTCCAGCTTCTTCCCTTATCATTGATATCTCAGCCCCTGTGTCCACTATAAATCTTTCCCCCTTGTATACTACTACTAATTCTCCTTTGTCTGTTTCTGTTGTTAGATTTTGGATAGCCTGTTTAAGGGGAGAAGCCGAATCCTGTCAATATATACCGGGGCCTCCTCTGCCTCCTCCTCGGAATCCCCCTCGCGAGCGTCCCGGATACCATTCTGGTGGTTGATATCTACCTCGCTCAATCCTCCCCTGACCAGCTGCTCTTCTTCTCCTATCCTCAAAGAGTCTGTCTCTTTCCTCCCTACTGAGGGCTAGGAATTGTTCCCTTGGTAAGTAATCTAGATTTTGTGGAGGTGGTGGCCCTTGTGACCGCAGATTATACCCATGTTGTGGCATTGCTGGTTGGGCTAGATTTTGTTCCGATATGTCGGGTATCTGTCGGTTTGGTGGTCTAATCTGAGCATTTTGTGTTGAAACATTATTTTGGGCAGCTGCTACTCTTTTTTGTTCCCCTTTTGTGTGTTTATCCTTAAATGCTTTGCCTGCCAAATCAAATTTCACCAGTTCTCTTCCTATTTCTCTTCTGGAGGTCGTTAACAGTATTGTTGAGAGGCTATTTCCTCCTGGAATCTTGGGTCCTAATTCCCTCAGGAATCTGACTACATCGGCCCCCTCTTCCTTATTAACCTCATATATTCGGTCGACATATGTTGTGAGGTGTTCCCCTGCATATGCTGCCTCTGTCATTTCTTTCATTAAGTTAGCTCTCTCATTTCCCAAATCTAACTCATTTATTAAATCTGAGACTTTACCTGTAACTATTTCTCCCACTGTATGCAAATCAATCAATTTGGTGGATTCTCCTGATGCTCCCATTTTCTTCGCTAACTGTTTTAACCTCTGTGAATACTCAATTCTACTCTCCCCATGTTTCTTTGGGCCTGCTGTCTTCATTACTGCTGCTACTATTTTATACGGTACCGTACCTCCCTGTCCTTCCTCTGGACCTGGTGTAAATGACTGAACTACTTTCTCACTTCTGGGGCACGGTGTTCTTAAAGGGGCACTTTTATCTGGTTTCCGATATTCTGAGAAATGTATTTGTCGTTGTACCGGTTCTTCCGCAAAATAGGGGGTACCATGTTGTACAAAATCTTCCACCGGTTCTATATATTCATCAAACATTGCAATTGGTACGTGGCTATCCCGTGGAGCATAACTTGCCCTATCCATAGGAGTAGGAGCAGTTATTCGGGGTCTTGGAAGATTCTGTATCCTTTCTTGTGGTCTTAATGCTGCTATTATTTGGCCTTGTGTTTCTGTGCGGTTCCTTACTCTACTCATGGCTCTTCCGAAACTATCATACCCTTTGCTCATTTGCCAAATTTTAGCTTTGGGGGTAACGTTTGGTAATCCCAGTAATTTTGTAGAATCTATTTGTTGGCTTCCTCCTAATATTTCTCCTATTTTAAGTCCCCTAGATATAACCTCTCTTTCCCATCCTTCCTGATCTCTATGGTGTACCATTTTTGCCTCTGGATTATACATATAATACGGTAAATCCTTATTTATTGGTCGATAAGTGGAAGGTTGTTGTTGTTTCCAGTAATCACTATAATCCCCTATTTCTAATGGTTTAGAATTTTTTCTATTCCCTATTCTTCTCCTTGGTTTTAATATTTCCTCGTTCTCTGATGAGGATGATAATTCTTTCTGTCCCAGCGCAGGAGGCGCAATAATCCCAACTAGGCTTTGTTCCTCTCCACTTTCTTGTGTTTCAAAAAAATAATCGATAAAAGCTCCTTTTTTATGTGTGGCAAATTGCCTAGGCCAATTTTCTTCCTGAAACGGACTTGGATCTGGGTATTGAAAATTGTATCCCTTTGGGAAATTTTCAGAGGGGTCCGAATTCTCTTGGCTATCTGAAGCACTGGGACATGTTTTTTCTATCTCTAACAGGGGTGCTGGCATTTGGTTGAATTGAAATTCAGATTGCTGTCTTGTTTCTGCTGTGTCTAAAAGGAATTGTGGCCATTGCTCTCGCCAAATTCTAATTATCTGACCTGCCCTAGCTGGAGGGGTTAATGCACATGTATTTATTATTGCTCTCAGAGATTCCCTTGAGTTATTTTTGTATATTCCGTCTCCTAATAATGTCATATCAATACCTCTCCCTACACTATGTCTCAGGATCCCTTCCATGTTGGCTTGATTTACTTCTGTCTCCTCCTTGATACTATACTGCTGTCCGGAATTGTTTAGTGATACCACATGTATAATCATTGTCCCATGGCTCAGAGTTGTGGCTCTAACTATCCCTTCTTTAAATTCTCCTCTTAGAACTACCTCCTCATCCATTTTTAGCTGTAACTCCGGATTGTATCTATGAGCCAATACCCCTGAAATTCCTGCCCCTAATTTCCCTTTTCTATTGGAAGGATTAACTTGTACGTCCTTTTGGGCATTTGTAAAGTCTCCTTCCACTAAGTGGATCTGCTTTCCTCCTACGTATAATTTTTTTAAGAGTCTCGTCTGTTCCCATTCATCTGCACTTTTACTTGGCACATTTGTTTGAAACTCTACTGTTCTTACTGTGCTATCTGATTCTAGGACTGACTCCTCGTCATTTTCCATTTCTAATGTTTCATTTTTCTGCAGTTGTTTTATATATTTGTTTGCCACTTACGAGTTACTTTTGTGTTCACTAGGGATCTGTATTATTTCTTTCATGTTTTCTTCGTCAATGATTTTAATCAGTTTGGAGCACACTTTGCCCACTTGAGCAGCTGCATGCTTCTGTCTGTGTCCGAACAAGATTAGTGATTCAGCTTGCTTTTCAAATGCAAACTTACAAAGTGCTTTAAGGATCCCTACTGGGTCTGTATATTGCAGGGCTTTAGGCACTCTAACAAAGAAGGAGATATCTCCGTCTGGATATATCTCTTTTTTCCAGGATTTCTTTTGCTCTTTTAATTTCTTCCATTCCTGTTTCATTGCTACATCTCTCTTGACTGTATTCCAGGGCAAGAGAATTACCCTAATTGCCATTTTTTGGATTTTTTACTTCTGTTCCTGGTTGCCCCTTTCAGGTGCACTCTGAAATTAAGGATAAGTACCCTTTCTGGGCCCTATCCAAGGCTGACTAAGGCACTATCTTCCTGTTTTAGTTAAGGGTCGATTGGTTATTGGTTTCTGAAGATTCTAAGCGTCCCTATTTTCCAGAAAATGTCCGCACAATCTGCCTTACTCTGAGGATGATTTATTCTTTGGCCTCTTTTACCAGTAATGGATGCAAGATTTTAGTGCTGTCACCAAAATGTCTTGCAGACTTTTTCTCAGGGTCAGTATCTTCTAGTCTACTGATTTTCACACCCAACCTGAGCTTCAGTCCACTCGATCCACAGAATATCCTTACCAAAGCCAATCACACATGACTTTCCAGACTAAACTCGGCAGGTAAAATCTGACTCACACATAGACTAGAAACTTCTAATATTCTAGCCTTTGTGCCGGTTAGAAACTTCTAATATTCCAACCGTTTCTTGGGAACTAGAAACTTCTAATATTCTAGCCCCTACTCTGCTTAACTAGAAACTTCTAATATTCTAGCCTCGCTTTACCTAGAAACTTCTAATATTATAGGCTCACTTTACCTAGAAACTTCTAATATTCTAGGCCTCCACGCTGGGCGCCATGAAGTTTAAACTCACCACTATTCTTAGAATTCCCCCTATACCAAAAAAAGGTCGATATTCTAAATGGTGCACAGGGATTCTCACTCCCTGACTCCAGTACAGGCTTCTGTGAGTGCCATTCAGGTCAAACTATCTTTTCAAGTTATCCCCCGGTATAACCCATACCTTCACCGAAGAATTTTACCTACTTACCCCTTAATAGCATTGATGTCCTGCGTCCTGCGTTATTAAGGAAGTGAAGTAAGCTAATAACCACTTTTTCAGGTTAAGTTAAGTTATTTTATTATTATATTCTTTCTTTTAAAAGCAGCAAACACTTTCTTTACAGAAAGGGAAACAGATCTGGCTTCTGGGCTGCTGCTGGTTGCTTCAGGCCCACCTTGGCAATCGATCTTCTTAAAATCTGGTCTTCTTGAGTTGTATTCGCTGGTGAACTCGGTTGCTGTGTCCTGTTCTTCCCATGCACCGAGCTGTGAGAGCTGGCTCTGGCTCTACCCTTTCTTCCGGTTGTTTATATTCTCTTTCGAAGAGTTATTAAGTTTTAACAACTTTATTGTAAATGGGCTTGTTTCACTTTGATAGTTTAAAAGTATCTTTGATGTAAACATCTTACTACAACTAATTATTCATTTTGGGCATATCGTCTCATCTCAGATCTGATTAAAAAATGCTTTGGTCTCAATAGTTAACTTTTATTTCTGTGATTTCAAATCGTTTAATTTTCCAATTGTCCCCAGCTCATAACTTTGCATTTGATTTTGACTTAAATTATGTTTCTCGTAGCCAGGTCGTCTCCAATTTTCTTTTAATTAACTTGATGTTGGTAGAATTTTACACTTTAAATTTGGTACTAAATTCGACTGAGCATCTTCCATCCTTTCCAGCTGTTTACTAAGAGAGTTTATTTCAATTAAGGTGTGAAACTTTGCTTTTAGCTGTATGCTAAAATTTAACTTGGTTATGACTTGAAAGACTTGCCTGTTTCAAACATTCGTCACTTAATGCAATTGAAACTCTCATCCATGCTTTTTCAGATGCTTCCTGAGATAGTTACATTCCATGAAGGTGTGAGCCATTGTTTTAGCTTACCACATGAAGCCTGTGTCTGCTAAAACCTGCTTGTGAGCAAGAATCTGCATTTTATAACCCTGCTCTTTGCAGCTGCTATTAACCTTTTGTGGGATCTTTCCCTGTACCCTCTCAAACCAGATATTGCCAGACTTCCATGTTTCAAATGACACATTTTTCTGTATTATCAAGAACAATTGTTTAAATCTTTCGTTATGATATGAACAAATGGTCAGTGATCTGTTTGAACCATGAACATCGGAAGTCCACACACATATTTCGGTATTCCTGTGATCAAGCCTCAACACTCTATCTTGATCTGAGCGTAACATTGCTCGTGGTCATCAGGGATCTGGATGCATGCGCTGTGGCTGTCCAAAAAGCATCATCATTCTTCTGAAGGACGACTACCCCAATCCCATTCTGACTCGCATCTGTGGAAATCTTTGTTTCTCACCAAGGGTCAAAGAAGGAAAGGACAGGTGCGATAGTCAATGCTGACTTGAGATCTGACCATTCTTTTGTGTGGTCTGCAGTCCATGGGAAGAATGTGTTCTTCTTAATGAGGTTGCGCAAGGCAGTTGTTCAAGAAGCAAGGTTGACGATGAATTTTCCTAAGAAATTCACTACATCAAGGAATCTCAGAACTGTTTTTTTATCTTCTGGGATGGACATCTTCGGCATAGCAACAATCTTACCATTATCTTGTTGCACACCATATTCCTATATTTGGTCATCCAGAAATTGTAACGTTGAGGCACCAAAGTTACACTTGGCCCAATTTCCCTTCAATCCGTATTGGTGTATTCTCTGCAGCACTGGCCGGAGTCTGGCATTGTGTTCTTCAGAAGTAGATGACCAGATGATAATATCATTCACCATACACACAAACTCCATCTATGCCGTCTGTCATCTGTTCCATGGCACGATGAAATATCTCAGATGCTGAGATTCTGCCAAATGGCATTCTGTTAAAGCAGTTAAAATGGTGTGTTCAATGTACACAGTTCTTTGCGTGTGGCATCCAGTTGCATTTGCAAAAAACCTCTGGAGGCATCTAGTTTAGAGAATATCTTGGCATTAGCCAACTCACTCGTTATTTCTTCACCTTTCGGTATTGGATAGTAACCATTTTTAAAAAATAAATTTAGAGTACCAAATTCATTTTTTCCAATTAAGGGGCAATTTAGCATGGCCATTCCACCTATCCTGCACACCTTTGGGTTGTGGGGGCGAAACCCACGCAAACACGGAGAGAATGTGCAAACTCCACACGGGCAGTGACCCAGAGCCGGGATCGAACCTGGGACCTCGGCGCCGTGAGGCAGCAGGGCTAACCCACTGCCCCACCGTGCTGCCCTGGGACCTCGGTGCCGTGCTGCCCTGGGACCTCGGCCCCGTGCTGCCCTGGGACCTCGGCACCGTGAGGCAGCAGGGCTAACCCACTGTGCCACCGTGCTGCCCTGGGACCTCGGCACCGTGAGGCAGCAGGGCTAACCCACTGCCCCACCGTGCTGCCCTGGGACCTCGGCACCGTGAGGCAGCAGGGCTAACCCACTGTGCCACCGTGCTGCCCTGGGACCTCGGGGCCGTGAGGCAGCAGGGCTAACCCACTGCGCCACCGTGCTGCCCTGGGACCTCGGGGCCGTGAGGCAGCAGGGCTAACCCACTGTGCCACCGTGCTGCCCTGGGCCCTCGGCACCGTGAGGCAGCAGGGCTAACCCACTGCCCCACCGTGCTGCCCTGGGACCACGGGGCCGTGAGGCAGCAGGGCTAACCCACTGCCCCACCTGTGCTGCCCTGGGACCTCGGGGCCGTGAGGCAGCAGGGCTAACCCACTGTGCCACCGTGCTGCCCTGGGACCTCGGCAACGTGAGGCAGCAGGGCTAACCCACTGTGCCACCGTGCTGCCCTGGGACCTCGGCACCGTGAGGCAGCAGGGCTAACCCACTGAGCCACCGTGCTGCCCTGGGCCCTCGGGGCCGTGAGGCAGCAGGGCTAACCCACTGTCCCACCGTGCTGCCCTGGGACCTCGGGGCCGTGAGGCAGCAGGGCTAACCCACTGTGCCACCGTGCTGCCCTGGGACCTTGGCACTGTGAGGCAGCAGGGCTAACCCACTGCCCCACCGTGCTGCCCTGGGACCTCGGCACCGTGCTGCCCTGGGACCTCGGCACCGTGAGGCAGCAGGGCTAACCCACTGTCCCACCGTGCTGCCCTGGGACCTCGGGGCCGTGAGGCAGCAGGGCTAACCCACTGTGCCACCGTGCTGCCCTGGGACCTTGGCACTGTGAGGCAGCAGGGCTAACCCACTGCCCCACCGTGCTGCCCTGGGACCTCGGCACCGTGCTGCCCTGGGACCTCGGCACCGTGAGGCAGCAGGGCTAACCCACTGCCCCACCGTGCTGCCCTGGGACCTCGGCCCCGTGCTGCCCTGGGTCCTCGGGGCCGTGAGGCAGCAGGGCTAACCCACTGTGCCACCGTGCTGCCCTGGGTCCTCGGAGCCGTGAGGCAGCGGGGCTAACCCACTGCCCCACCGTGCTGCCCTGGGACCTCGGGGCCGTGAGGCAGCAGGGCTAACCCACTGTGCCACCGTGCTGCCCTGGGACCCTCGGCACCGAGGCAGCAGGGCTAACCCACTGCCCCACCGTGCTGCCCTGGGACCTCGGGGCCGTGCTGCCCTGGGACCTCGGCACCGTGAGGCAGCAGGGCTAACCCACTGTGCCACCGTGCTGCCCTGGGACCTCGGCACCGAGGCAGCAGGGCTAACCCACTGCCCCACCGTGCTGCCCTGGGACCTCGGGGCCGTGCTGCCCTGGGACCTCGGCACCGTGAGGCAGCAGGGCTAACCCACTGTGCCACCGTGCTGCCCTGGGACCTCGGGGCCGTGAGGCAGCGGGGCTAACCCACTGCCCCACCGTGCTGCCCTGGGACCTCGGGGCCGTGAGGCAGCAGGGCTAACCCACTGCCCCACCGTGCTGCCCTGGGACCTCGGCAACGTGAGGCAGCAGGGCTAACCCACTGTGCCACCGTGCTGCCCTGGGACCTCGGCACCGTGAGGCAGCAGGGCTAACCCACTGCCCCACCGTGCTGCCCTGGGTCCTCGGGGCCGTGAGGCAGCAGGGCTAACCCACTGTGCCACCGTGCTGCCCTGGGACCTCGGGGCCGTGAGGCAGCAGGGCTAACCCACTGTGCCACCGTGCTGTCCTGGGACCTCGGCACCGTGAGGCAGCAGGGCTAACCCACAGCCCCACCGTGCTGCCCTGGGACCTCGGCACCGTGAGGCAGCAGGGCTAACCCACTGCCCCACCGTGCTGCCCTGGGACCTCGGCACCGTAATGGAGCAGGAAATCTTCTTGGAGGAAGTACCACTGGTTTAGCATTCACCTTTAGTTGATTTTTGTATTGGGAAGGAAGAGTACCCATACCTTCAAATACCTGTGATGTGGAGATGCCGGCGTTGGACTGGGGTGAGCACAGTAAGAAGTCTTACAACACCAGGTTAAAGTCCAACAGGTTTGTTTCAAACACGAGCTTTCGGAGCACGGCTCCTTCTTCACTCCGAAAGCTCGTGTTTGAAACAAACCTGTTGGACTTTAACCTGGTGTTGTAAGACTTCTTACTGTTCAAATACCTGAGAAAATCTAGTGAGGATATTTCCAATACCTTCTTGCACAGGTGGAAGAGGTGTGTCTGTGCTGTGGATTTGTTTCACAAGGTGTAAGTCTTGACAGTCTTGTGAATCTGACAGTGATGAATTCTAGCCTCAACAATCTCAAAATGCAAGAGTATCACAGTATCGTTGTAGTCACTGAGAGATAGTTTGATCCTAAAGATGTAAACGTGTTACCATTGTAGTCACGTAACTGACAGTCAGTTTTCTGAATCTTGGGACTATGACAAAGTTGTGACAAATCAAAAGTATTGATTACATTTGCAGATGTTGCAGTGTCCAGTTTGAACACCATCTCAGAACCACTGACTTGTAATGGAGTGTTCGATTCGGATCCCGTGTTCATCAATTCTGTGGGATGCAGCATCTGTGGATAGGAAGTGTTCTTTCCAGTTGTCTGGTACTTCTCCACAATTCCGACAAAGAAATAACCTTCAAGACAATAAGCATCTATATTAACATTAGGCTTACCCAATTTAGAGGTTTCCACATTTGTATTAACGCTGAACATTTGTTTGTTTCTTCAGTAAATTTGAAGTTTTAAAGTGTGTCCCTTTTAATGCAGTTCAGCATTGAACAGCAAAGTGATTCAGGTTGCTATCTTTGGACCAAATATTTCCATGTGTTGCCATTTGTTATGTGGGTGGGCATGTCCACCATGTCCACGTGTCAGGACATTGCTTTCACCATGTGCAAATTAGTTGCGCACATGCGCAGAACGGTCTTTGTCCAAATTGCGTTGTGTGCATGTGCAGAACGACAATGAACATGCGCAATATGGTTGCTGTCTGAAATGTGCTTGTTTCTCAACTGCGCCACAGATCCAGCGCAGTCAGCCGCAAGATGCGTTTTCACACCGTCTTACTTTATCAGCGTTTCTGAATATTAATTCTTGGATATTTCATTCGCTCGACACGTTTCAATTCCATCTTCCAATTTTAATTTTTTTCTGCCTTAATAAACGTTCTCTGAGTTTCCCATATTTTGATGCCAAGAACGATTTGATTACTGACCATCGAATCTGCCAAAATTGAGAAATTGCAGTTTTGTGACTTTAATCTGAAATCAGTAATGAAGCAATTTACGGATCCTCCATCTTTCTGCTGTCTTGTTTTAAAGACAAATTGCTCATAAGTTTCAATAATTTGAGCAACGAAGATCACATTTTTCAATAACTACATTAAATTTAGTTTTATCATCTTCCATGGAAAGTTGGAAGGAGTTATATCGTTCAATAGCCTGCGGTCCAGCCATTGTTAGAAATAACAGAAGTTTTCTGTTATCACCAGCAGTTTCTACATCTGAGGCAGAGAGGGACAGTTGAAATTCCTCCAGGAATATTTTTGAATTGACATCAATTTTACCAGAAGTCCGGAACTGTTTCAGAGTCTGCAGTTTCTCCATGAGGTCTGGACTTGTCTGGGTGAGTTGATGGAACAGGTCTGGAAGCAGTCTTGCCATCAAAGTCTCAACACGGGCTGATTTTCTTTCTTCTTAGATCCTAACTAATTTTACCTAAATTACTTCGGTTATTACCTGGTACCATGTAATGTTCCTTGTCTTGTTCTCCAAGATACCCAAAGTCGGAGTGTTTACAAAGAACATTGAGTTAATATATTTAAACCAACGCTAGTTTATTTAACACTACGTGAAATGGTTTGCACACTTCACTGATAAACAGGAAAAAAATAATTGTATTGAATCTATGTTACAGTAATTAGTTACCTCTCCCTAATACAACCTACACTCTAAGTCAACCTCACACTATCCATCTCTATCAGCTTCTCCCAGAATTCTTAGAGGCACAGTCTTTTCTAAGACTACTCACTGATGCCATCTAGTGTTGATATACATGAACATCATCTTGTTAACCATTTACTCTCCTCAGATTATACATATCATTGCAAACATTTCAAGTCTGCCGATTCTTCACCAGATCTAAAGAGAGGGAGAATGTGTTGAATGCTGTACTTTAGCTGAGAGAGATTGCAACCTTAAGTAAAAACAGGAAAATGGCCTTCTGTGGGAGGGGAGGGTGGGAGGGAGGATTTTTGCATTGAGATAATATATGTATAGGATATTTTAAAAAGGGTTTAAGATGGAGCAATATCCCACATGGGCCGACAGTGTAGGAATGATTATCTCCCCCAAGGTCCTTGCGGAGAACGGGCTCCCGCACTGGGAACAGGGAATCTATACTCACCTCGGTATAAAAGGCCAGCCAGTAAGGTGCCAACAGAACAGGAACACAGTCGGGATCTACCAGGCAGTGTATATATTCTGTTGAAAATAAAACTACGTTACTTTCTGTCCGTCGCTATGAACTCCCCGTGTCCTTAATAAAGTCACAGTCCAACAGGGAGTTCAATAATCAATGATTGAACCTGCCTCCACCACACTTCCTGACAGTACATTCCAGATTCTAACCCACTCCTTGTGTGAAATAGATTTTTTCTCACATCACATTTGCTTCTTTTGAAAATCACTAAATTTGTGCCCTCTTGTCCTTGATCCTTTTACCAGCAGGAAGAGTTTCCCCCATCTCTGTCAGGAGAACAACCTCAGCCTAACCAGCCTCTCTTCATCGCTGAAATGCTGCCGCCCAGGGAACATCCTGGTCAATCTCCTCTGCACCCTCGCTGGTCAATTTATAATGCAGCCAACAGGTTGGGTCAACTTGCAAACATATATCAGTGGCAAGAGTAATGATGCCAGCTGAGATTACGGCTGGACAATTCAGGTGTTAGGGTGGTACCTGCTCCATAGGTAATAACTTCTATTTTTCTATTTACATACATGGAGCGTGACTACTGAGGTCAGAGGGGTCAGCTGATAAACTTTCAACAAGAAAATAACACATTTACTAAACAAAAAAAGATGAACTAAAATGCACTTCCTCTGGACCCTAGCTATACCTTTACAGGTATATAAGGATAACACAATGACAAAATCTACCTTGGGTGCAATTCTCCCATCGGGAGGCGGGCGAGATTCTCCGCACCCGCGGAAAATCGCGAAGTCGGCCGTGAAAACGACCCGACCCGACACGGCCCCGTTTCCGACGTATTCACGTCCGGGAAATGGGGTAGGAATGGGGCTGCGTAAATCACGTGCGCGATGACTCCGGAACGCGGCGATGACACGAACACGCCCACGTGACACAGCCCGACACCGTAAAAAGGTGCGGGTGGGCACAGAAACTGTAGGGCCAAGATGTCGGAGCCAAGGAGAGCAGCACCGTGATTCTTGGAGGCTGACGTCGTGACGCTGCTGGATTCAATCGCGCAGAGGAGGGGCATCATCTGCCCACGTAGAGGGCATCGGGGATTGGGGCAGAGTGAGTTGAGGGTGGTTCACTAAGTAGTCACAGACCCAGCGCTCTGGCCCCCCTGGAGAGATGCAATGGTCTTGTTACACTTTGACCCCCAACCTGTGCCAGTATCTGAACGGACTGCTGATCCCTGCCGTATTGTAATGATCTACCTGTGCCCCCTCCCCCAACAGGACAAGTCCGCTCACAACACCAGTGAGCGGAACAAGACAGGAGGTGGTTCGCCCATTCTGCACCCCCTCACCACGTTTTGAGCAGAGGGCACTGGGCCTTGTTGGGGGATCTGCCACCCGGGAGATCGCGCAATGCGAGGTTGGCGGAGCTGCAACAAGTGAGACAACCCTGCATGACAAACACCCCCCCCCCCAACCACCCTCCCCCATCCTCTGTCCACACCCTGCCCACTGGGACACCTCCCCCATCCTCTGTCCCTTCACACACCCTGCCCACTGGGACACCTCCCCCATCCTCTGTCCCTTCACACCCTACCCACTGGGATACCTCCCCCATCCTCTGTCCCTTCACACCCTGCCCACTGGGACACCTCCCCCATCCTCTGTCCCTTCACACCCTACCCACTGGGATACCTCCCCCATCCTCTGTCCCTTCACACACCCTGCCCACTGGGTCACCTCCCCCATCCTCTGTCCCTTCACTAACCCTGCCCACTGGGATACCTCCCCCATCCTCTGTCCCTTCACACACCCTGCCCACTGGGACACCTCCCCCATCCTCTGTCCCTTCACACCCTGCCCACTGGGACACCTCCCCCATCCTCTGTCCCTTCACACACCCTGCCCACTGGGACACCTCCCCGATCCTCTGTCCCTTCACACACCCTGCCCACTGGGATACCTCCCCCATCCTCTGTCCCTTCACACCGTGTCCACTGGGACACCTCCCCCATCCTCTGTCCCTTCACACCCTGCCCACTGGGACACCTCCCCCATCCTCTGTCCCTTCACACACCCTGCCCACTGGGACCCCTCCCCCATCCTCTGTCCCTTCACACCCTGCCCACTGGGACACCTCCCCCATCCTCTGTCCCTTCACACACCCTGCCCACTGGGACACCTCCCCCATCCTCTGTCCCTTCACACACCCTGCCCACTGGGATACCTCCCCCATCCTCTGTCCCTTCACACCCTGCCCACTGGGACACCTCCCCCATCCTCTGTCCCTTCACACACCCTGCCCACTGGGATACCTCCCCCATCCTCTGTCCCTTCACACCCTGCCCACTGGGATACCTCCCCCATCCTCTGTCCCTTCACACCCTGCCCACTGGGACACCTCCCCCATCCCCTGTCCCTTCACACCCTGCCCACTGGGACACCTCCCCCATCCTCTGTCCCTTCACACACCCTGCCCACTGGGACACCTCCCCCATCCTCTGTCCCTTCACACACCCTGCCCACTGGGACACCTCCCCCATCCTCTGTCCCTTCACACACCCTGACCACTGGGACACCTCCCCCATCCTCTGTCCCTTCACACACCCTGCCCACTGGGACACCTCCCCGATCCTCTGTCCCTTCACACACCCTGCCCACTGGGACACCTCCCCCATCCTCTGTCCCTTCACACACCCTGCCCACTGGGACCCCTCCCCCATCCTCTGTCCCTTCACACCCTGCCCACTGGGACACCTCCCCCATCCTCTGTCCCTTCTCACACCCTGCCCACTGGGACACCTCCCCCATCCTCTGTCCCTTCACACACCCTGCCCACTGGGATACCTCCCCCATCCTCTGTCCCTTCACACCCTGCCCACTGGGACACCTCCCCCATCCTCTGTCCCTTCACACACCCTGCCCACTGGGATACCTCCCCCATCCTCTGTCCCTTCACACCCTGCCCGCTGGGATACCTCCCCCATCCTCTGTCCCTTCACACCCTGCCCACTGGACACCTCCCCCATCCCCTGTCCCTTCACACCCTGCCCACTGGGACACCTCCCCCATCCTCTGTCCCTTCACACCCTGCCCACTGGGACCGTCCAGCGCCCGGCCGAGCGAATCTAAATAACCCGTCTCATTCTCTTCCCTAGGACGTGATGCCGAACGACCAGGGCCGTCTGGCTGCAGACGGACACAGGCATCTGCCCCCACCTCACCCGGGGCCGAACGACAGAGGGTGCCCGATCAGTTGGGTCAGTCCCCAACCCAACCTGCGGAGCAGGACGCCCAGAGGGTGGCGATACCACAACCCACAGAAATGGCCAGCGAACACCCTCCGGACTCTGAGCGGCCCCACACCATAGAGGAGGCGTTAAATACAGACAACCTATGGCTTGCGGCACTGCTATCTCCCACACCATCCACCATCCCAGAGATACACACCCCGGCCGGCCTATTTAGTGATGAGTTTCCTGGGTCACAGTCTGGGTCGCACATCACAGCTGAGCAGGTACAGCAGGTGGAGGTCGGAGCAGCCGAGGGCCCGGACTGGCGGAGGCCAGGCCCAGCATCCAGCTGGCTCCCAGACGTTTTCCGAGTTCCTGGAGTTTCTCAACCCACCCGCACAGCCGATGCCTCAAGAAACCCAGGGAAACAATGACGGGAGGAGGGCTGCCTTCCTGGCTCTGCAGACGCTGTTAGAGGAGTCGAACCGCGTCCACGAGTAGGGAGTGGTGCCGCTCATGGCAGTGACCCAGGCCGACACCGCACGGGTGGCATCCGCGGTGGAGGCAATGGGTCAGGTTATGCAAGACGTTGGGGTTAATGTGCACGCGTCATCCTCGGCCCTGGGCAGGGTTGCCCTCTCACAGGCAGCAATGTGCCAGAGCCAACACGACATTGCCGGCGCCCTGCGGGCCATGGCCGAGTCTCAGCAGGTCATGGCCCAGTCGCAGCACGCCATGGCCCAGTCACAGCACGCCATGGCCGAGTCTCACCAGGCCATGGCCCAGTCCCAGCAGTCAGTCGCCGAGACCATCAACCGCCTGACACATGTGCTGGATGGCGTCGTGCACACACAGGTTGAGATCGCACAGTCCCTGGCGGGAATGTCTAACTCCCTGGACTCCATCTCTGCAAACCTTCGGATCCTGGTGGATACCGTTGCAGGCCTCCAGGACTGGCAGCGCCAGGTGTCGGTGGGGCGACGGGGCACCTCCCCGCTCGCACCTCTGTCCCAAAGTGAGGCCCGGGGGCCACCGGGCTCCCCGAGGGAGGAGGAGGTTTCGGAGCCCGTCCCATTAACTCCATCACGGGACTCCCGGAATTCTCGGCCTCCCCCCGTCCCATCCCTGGTGCATCGGGTGGGCAGCAGGCAGAGCAGGGTGGCACAATGTCACCCGAGACGCCCGCAGAGCAGCCTGGCCCATCAAGGCCGGGTCGCCCCAGGAAACGCTTAGCCAAGGAGAAACGAGTCGAGGGGGGCGATTCGCAGCAATCCTCCTCCACTCCTGCTGTATCATCTGGGGAGTCACTTAGACGTAGTGGTAGGGCCCGTAAGGCAACTAAGATAGACACTGAGTAAGTTGGCACGGGTGAAGGGCACAGTTTAGTTGTAGGGGATAGGGCACCTGTAAATAATTATTAACATTAAACGCACTGTTCCACCTTACTTGTAATACCGTGTGATTGTTCCACAGCCACAGGAATCGTGATGGTGACCGAGTGTCGCTGGGGTTGACGAGCGGTGAAACTTCGGTGCCGGGTGTGCAGTCCCTTCCCCCCACCCCCTCCCACAGCTAGCCCACGCGGGCACGTGATGGAGTGTCCGTGACGATCTCAGCGGCCACCAAGGTGGATGGTTCAGCTATTGCCATGGGTCAGACTCTCTCTAACGATTCTGAGCTCACAGCTCTTCGCAGAGCGGGCTGTCATCATTCCACATGGCACTGATCACACCCGCTGGCACAGCCATCAATGTTGTACCATACCGTCTGGACCCAGTGATAAGGGTGATGTCGAAGTGGAGCAGTGTACACTGAGAGGGGTGGGGGGGGGGTTGTGGTGGTGGCAGTTGTGTGTTGACCCTCTGCATGACTATCGATGCAGATGGTGGTTTGGTGTTCAGCGGGGACGTCACATGCGATGCGTGAACCGTGCTGCCACCAAGGCGTCGCGTGCCCGCCGTCC
>NW_024055663.1:0-23848 GCF_902713615.1 Scyliorhinus canicula
GGAGGAGGAGGAGAGGGAGGAGGAGGAGGAGGAGGAGGAGGAGGGAGGAGGAGGAGGAGGAGGAGAGGGAGGAGGAGAGGGAGGAGGAGGAGGAGGAGGAGAGGGAGGAGGAGGAGAGGGAGGAGGAGGAGGAGGAGGAGGAGGAGGAGAGGGAGGAGGAGGAGGAGGAGAGGGAGGAGGAGGAGGAGGAGGAGAGGGAGGGGAGGGAGGAGGAGGAGGAGGAGGAGGGAGGAGGAGGAGGAGGAGAAGGAGGTGGAGGAGGAGGAGTGAGGAGGAGGAGGAGAGGGAGGATAGGGAGGAGGAGGAGGAGGAGGAGAGGGAGGAGGAGGGGGAGGAGGAGGAGGAGGAGGAAGCTGGCGGAGTGGCGGGCGCAGACACAACCCAGGTGCTGGTGATGCCCAGGAGGCGGCACGACAGACCCGGTGAGGACGGCGGGCACGAGACGCCTTGGTGGCAGCACGGTTCACGCATCGCATGTGACGTCCCCGCTGAACACCAAACCACCATCTGCATCGCTAGTCGTGCAGAGGGTCAACACACAACTGCCACCAGCACAACCCCCCCCCCCTCTCAGTGTACACTGCTCCACTTCGACATCATGCTTACCACTGGGTCCAGACGGTATGGCACAACATTGATGGCTGTGTCAGCGGGTGTGATCAGTGCCATGTGGAATGATGACAGCCCGCTCTGCGATGAGCTGTGAGCTCAGAATCGTTAGAGAGAGTCTGACCCATGGCAATAGCTGAAACATCCACCTTGGTGGCCGCTGAGTTCGTCACTGACACTCCATCACGTGCCCGCGTGGGCTAGCTGTGGGAGGGGGTAGGGGGAAGGGACTGCACACCCGGCACCGAAGTTTCACCGCTCGTCAACCCCAGCGACACTCGGTCACCATCACGATTCCTGTGGCTGTGGAACAATCACACGGTATTACAAGTAAGGTGGAACAGTGCGTTTAATGTTAACAATTATTTACAGGTGCCCGAGCCCCTACAACCAAACTGTGTCCTTCACCCGTGCCAACTTACTCAGTGTCTATCTTTGTTGCCTTACTTGCCTTACGGGCCCTACCACTACGTCTAAGTGATTCCCCAGATGATACAGCAGGAGTGGAGGAGGATTGCTGCCAATCGCCCCCCTCGACTCGTTTCTCCTTGGCCAAGCGTTTCCTGGGGCGACCCGGCCTTGATGGGCCAGGCTGCTCTGCGGGCGTCTCGGGTGACATTGCGCCACCCTGCTCTGCCTGCTGCCCACCCGATGCACCAGGGATGGGACGGGGGGAGGCCGAGAATTCCGGGACGTCCCGTGATGGAGTTAATGGGACGGGCCCCAAAACCTCCTCCTCCCTCGGGGAGCCCGGTGGCCCCCGGGCCTCACTTTGGGACAGAGGTGCGAGCGGGGAGGTGCCCCGTCGCACCACCGACACCTGGCGCTGCCAGTCCTGGAGGCCTGCAACGGTATCCACCAGGATCCGAAGGTTTGCAGAGACGGAGTCCAGGGAGTTAGACATTCCCGCCAGGGACTGTGCGACCTCATCCTGTGAGTGCACGACGCCATCCAGCACATGTGTCAGGCGGTTGATGGTCTCCGCGACTGACTGCTGGGCCAATGACCTGCTGGGACTGTGCCATGGCCCGCAGGGCACCGGCAATGTCGTGTTGGCTCTGGCACATTGCTGCCTGTGAGAGGGCAACCCTGTCCAGGGCCGAGGATAACGCGTGCACATTAATCCCAACGTCTTTCAGAACGTGACCCATTGCCTCCACCGCGGATGCCACCCGTGCGGTGTCGGCCTGGGTCACTGCCATGAGCGGCACCACTCCCTGCTCCTGGACGCGGTTCGACTCCTCTAACAGCATCTGCAGCTGCTGGAAGGCAGCCCTCCTCCCGTCATTGTTTCCCTGGGTTTCCTGAGGCATCGGCTGTGCGGGTGGGTTGAGAAACTCCAGGAACTCGGAAAACGTCTGGGAGCCAGCTGGATGCTGGGCCTGGCCTCCGCCAGTCCGGGCCCTCGGCTGCTCCGACCTCCACCTGCTGTACCTGCTCAGCTGTGATGTGCGACCCAGACAGTGACCCAGGAGCCTCATCACTAAATAGGCCAACCGGGGTGAGTGTCTATGGGATGGTGGATGGTGTGGGAGAGAGCAGAGCCGCAAGCTCAAGGTTGTCTGTATTTAACGCCTCCTCTATGGTGTGGGGCCGCTCAGAGTCCGGAGGGTTATCGCTGGCCATTTCTGTGGCTTGTGGTATCGCCACCCTCTGGGCGTCCTGCTCCGCAGGTTGGGTTGGGGAGGATGGGACTCCCCGCTGATCGGGCACCCTCTGTCGTGCGGCCCCGGGTGAGGTAGGGGCAGAGGCCTGTGTCCGTCTGCAGCCAGACGGCCCTGGTCGTTCGGCATCACGTCCTAGGGAAGAGAATGAGACGGGTTATTTAGATTTGCTCGGCAGGCCGCTGGACGGTCCCAGTGGGCAGGGTGTGTGAAGGGACAGAGGATGGGGGATGTGTCCCAGTGGGCAGGGTGTGTGAAGGGACAGAGGATGGGGGATGTGTCCCAGTGGGCAGGGTGTGTGAAGGGACAGAGGATGGGGGAGGTATCCCAGTGGGCAGGGTGTGTGAAGGGACAGAGGATGGGGGAGGTGTCCCAGTGGGCAGGGTGTGAAGGGACAGAGGATGGGGGATGTGTCCCAGTGGGCAGGGTGTGTGAAGGGACAGAGGATGGTTGAGGTGTCCCAGTGGGCAGGGTGTGTGAAGGGACAGAGGATGGGGGAGGTATCCCAGTGGGCAGGGTGTGTGAAGGGACAGAGGATGGGGGAGGTGTCCCAGTGGGCAGGGTGTGAAGGGACAGAGGATGGGGGAGGTGTCCCAGTGGGCAGGGTGTGTGAAGGGACAGAGGATGGGGGAGGTGTCCCAGTGGGCAGGGTGTGAAGGGACAGAGGATGGGGGAGGGCGGTGGGGGGGGGTTTGTGTTTGTCATGCAGCGTTGTCTCACTTGTTGCAGCTCCGCCAACCTCGCATTGCGCGATCTCCCGGGTGGCAGATCCCCCAACAAGGCCCAGTGCCCTCTGCTCAAACGTGGTGAGGGGGTGCAGAATGGGCGAACCCCCTCCTGTCTTGTTCCGCTCACGGGTGTTGTGAGCGGTCTTGTCCTGTTGGGGGAGGGAGCACAGGTAGATCATTACAATACGCCAGGGATCAGCAGGCCGTTCAGATACTGGCACAGGTTGGGGGTCAAAGTGTAACAAGACCATTGCATCTCTCCAGGGGGGCCAGAGCGCTGGGTCTATGACTACTTAGTGAACCACCCTCAACTCACTCTGCCCCAATCCCCGATGCCCTCTACGTGGGCAGATGATGCCCCTCCTCTGCTCGATTGAATCCAGCAGCGTCACGACGTCAGCCTCCAAGAATCACGGTGCTGCTCTCCTTGGCTCCGACATCTTGGCCTACAGTTTCTGTGCCCACCCGCACCTTTTTACGGTGTCGGGCGGTGTCACGTGGGCGTGTTCGTGTCGTCGCCGCATTCCGGATTCATCGCGCACGTGATTTACGCGGCCCCATTCCTACCCCATTTCCCGGACGTGAATACGTCGGAAACGGGGTCGTGTCGGGTCGGGTCGTTTTCACGGCCGACTTCACAATTTTCCGCGGGTGCGGAGAATCGCGCCCGCCTCCCGATGGGAGAATTGCACCCAAGGTAGATTTTGTCGTTGTGTTATCCTTATATACCTGTAAAGGTATAGCTAGGGTGCAGAGGAAGTGCATTTTAGTTCATCTTTTCTTGTTTAGTAAATGTGTTATTTTCTTGTTGAAAGTTTATCAGCTGACCCCTCTGACCTCAGTAGTCACGCTCCATGTATGTAAATAGAAAAATAGAAGTTATTACCTATGGAGCAGGTACCACCCTAACACCTGAATTGTCCAGCCGTAACCTCAGCTGGCATCATTACTCTTGCCACTGATATATGTTTGCAAGTTGACCCAACCTGTTGGCCGCATTATAAATTGACCAGCGAGGGTGCAGAGGAGATTGACCAGGATGTTCCCTGGGCGGCAGCATTTCAGCGATGAAGAGAGGCTGGTTAGGCTGAGGTTGTTCTCCTGACAGAGATGGGGGAAACTCTTCCTGCTGGTAAAAGGATCAAGGACAAGAGGGCACAAATTTAGTGATTTTCAAAAGAAGCAAATGTGATGTGAGAAAAAATCTATTTCACACAAGGAGTGGGTTAGAATCTGGAATGTACTGTCAGGAAGTGTGGTGGAGGCAGGTTCAATCATTGATTATTGAACTCCCTGTTGGATTGTGACTTTAATAAGGACACAGGGAGTCCACAGCGAGGGACATAAAGTAACGTAGTTTTATTTTCAACAGAATATATACACTGCCTGGTAGATCCCGACTGTGTTCCTGTTCTGTTGGCACCTTACTGGCTGACCGTTTATACCGAGGTGAGTATAGATTCCCTGTTCCCAGTGCGGGACCCCGTTCTCCGCAAGGACCTTGGGGGAGATAATCATTCCTACACTGTCGGCCCATGTGGGATATTGCTCCATCTTAAACCCTTTTTATAATATCCTATACATGTATTGTCTCAATGCAAAACTCCTCCCTTCCACCCTCCCCTCCCACAGAAGGCCATTTGCCTGTTTTGACTTAAGGTTGCAATCTCTCTCAGCTAAAGTACAGCATTCAACACATTCTCCCTCTCTTTAGATCTGGTGAAGAATCGGCAGACTTGAAATGTTTGCAATGATATGTATAATCTGAGGAGAGTAAATGGTTAACAAGATGATGTTCATGTATATCAACACTAGATGGCATCAGTGAGTAGTCTTAGAAAAGACTGTGCCTCTAAGAATTCTGGGAGAAGCTGAGAGAGATGGATAGTGTGAGGTTGACTTAGAGTGTAGGTTGTATTAGGGAGAGGTAACTAATTACTGTAACATAGATTCAATACAATTATTTTGTTAGCTGTTACTCAGTGGAGTGTGCAAACCATTTCACGTAGTGTTAAATAAACTACCGTTGGTTTAAATATATAACCTAATGTTCTTTGTAAACACTACGACTTTGGCTATCTTGGAGAACAAGACAAGGAACATTACATGGTACCAGGTAATTACCGAAGTAATTTAGGTAAAGTTAGTTAGGATCTAAGAAGAAAGAAAATCAGCCCGTGTTGAGACTTTGATGGCAAGACTGCTTCCAGACCTGTTCCATCAACTCACCCAGACAAGTCCAGACCTCATGGAGAAACTGCAGACTCTGAAACAGTTCCGGACTTCTGGTAAAAAAATTTTTTATAAATGTTTTTATTCAGTTTTCGTATTTTATATTGAACAAATTACAAATTGTTAGGAGAGAGAAAAAAAAAACAAACAAAAACAAACACGCAAAAATTAACATACATATTTACAGGTAAGCATCTTCGTAGTAGTAACTGCGCCCCCCCCCCCCCCCTCCCCCCCTCAACATGTTTATTTAGCTTGGTTTTGGGCCTTAGCTAGCCATCGAACCCCCGTAACGAACCTGTAGCCCCCCCCCCCCCTCCCGCTACCTTCCCCCGACTATTCTTCCTCTTGTACATTGGCCACAAATAGGTCCCGGAACAGTTGCATGAATGGCTCCCACGTTCTGTGGAAGCCGTCGTCCGACCCTCGGATGGCAAATTTGATTTTCTCCATTTGGAGAGATTCCGAGAGGTCGGACAGCCAGTCCGCAGCTCTGGGCGGTGCTGCTGACCGCCAGCCAAACAGGATTCTACGGCGGGCGATCAGGGAGGCAAAGGCAAGGGCATCCGCCCTCCTCCCCAGGAATAGATCTGGCTGTTCTGAAACCCCGAAGACCGCCACTATCGGGCATGGCTCCACCCTCACTCCCACCACTTTGGACATTACCTCGAAGAAGGCTGTCCAGTACTCCACGAGTCTGGGGCAGGACCAGAACATGTGGGCGTGGTTGGCCGGGCCTCTTTGGCACCGTTCACATCTGTCTTCCACCTCCGGGAAGAACCTACTCATACGGGTTCTTGTTAAGTGGGCTCTATGTACCACTTTTAGTTGCGTCAGGCTGAGCCTTGCGCACGTGGAGGTGGAGTTGACCCTATGCAGTGCTTCGCTCCAGAGTCCCCACCCGATCTCCATCCCCAGGTCGTCCTCCCATTTCCTCCTTGTTGCGTCCAGTACGGTGTCGTCCCTATCTACCAGTCGGTCATACATGTCACTACAGTTCCCTTTCTCTAGGATACTTGCGTCCAGTAGGTCTTCCAGTAGTGTCTGTCGTGGCGGTTGTGGGTACGTCCTTGTCTCCTTTCGTAGGAAGTTTTTGAGCTGCAGGTACCGTAGCTCGTTCCCCCCAGCTAGCTGAAATTTCTCTGTCAGTTCGTCCAGTGTTGCGATCCTGTCGTCCGTGTATAGGTCCCTGACTGTCAGTGTCCCCCCGTCCTGCCTCCACCTTTTGAAGGTGGCGTCGGTCAGTGCTGGTTTGAACCTATGGTTGTTGCAGATGGGAGCCCTGTTCGACATTTTGGTCAGGCCAAGTTGCTGCCGCAGTTGGTTCCAGGATTGGAGGGTGGCTGTCACCACTGGGCTGCTGGAGTGTTTTTTGGGTGGGGATGGGAGTGCTGCCGTGGCGAGGGCCCGGAGGGAGGTTCCCATGCAGGAGGCCTCCTCCGCACGCACCCACTCAGCTTCTGGCTCCTGGATCCATCCCCTTACTCGCTCGGCTGTTGCTGCCCAGTGGTAGAATTGTAGATTCGGGAGGTTTTTTTAAGACCTTCTTTGGGATCCTAGCATTTTTACCCCCCCATACGAACGCCATGATGAGTTTGTCCAGCGCTTTGAAAAAGGCCTTGGGGATGTAGATCGGAATGGATCTAAACAGGAAGAGGAACCTGGGCAGTACGTTCATTTTGATCGTCTGAACTCTCCCCGCGAGGGAGAGCGGGAGTGTGTTCCATCTTTGCAGGTCCTTTTTAACTTCCTCCGTCAGGCTGGTGAGGTTCCATTTGTGGATCCCTTTCCAGTCATGGGCTATTTGGATCCCCAGGTAGCGGAATTTATGTCGGGCTTGTTTGAACGGCAGCCCCTTAAGTGCTCCCCCCCCCCCCCCTTGCGGGTGTAATGGGAAGATCTCACTTTTGCTCATGTTGAGTTTGTAGCCCGAGAAGGCTCCAAACTCTTTCAGGAGCGCGATGATTCCGTCCATGCTGCTTTGTGGGTCCGAGATATGGAGGAGCAGATCATCCGCATAGAGTGAGACTCTGTGCTCTCTACCTCCCCTTCGGATCCCCCTCCAATTTTTTGCTGCCCTGAGCGCGATTGCTAGCGGTTCGATTGCTAGTGCGAACAGCAGCGGGGACAGTGGGCATCCTTGTCTGGTGCCCCTGTGCAGCTGGAAGTATTGGGAGTTGGTATTGTTGGTCTGTACACTCGCCATGGGAGCGTTGTACAGGAGCTTTACCCAAGCTGTGAACCCTGTTCCAAGCCCGAACCGCTCCAGTACCTCTATGAGGTATATCCATTCGACTCTGTCGAAGGCCTTTTCTGCGTCCAGGGAGACGATCACCTCTTGTGTTCTCTCCCCGGAGGGGGTCATTATCACGTTCAGCAGGCGCCTGATGTTCGCGGTCAGCTGTCTACCTTTGACAAAGCCCGTCTGGTCCTCTGTGACCACCTCAGGTACACAGTCTTCTAGCCTTTTGGCTAGGATTTTGGCCAGTATTTTGGCGTCTGCATTCAGCAGAGATATGGGTCTGTATGACCCACATTCCGTTGGGTCTTTGTCTTTCTTAGGTATCAGCGAGATTGAGGCCTGTGCTAACGTGGGTGGCAACGTGCCCCTAGCTAGCGAGTCTGTGAACATCTCCCGCATGTGCGGGGCCAGCGCTGTCGCAAATATTTTGTAGAAGTCCGCCGGGAATCCGTCCGGTCCCGGCGCCTTCCCCGTCTGCATGGAGCTGATACTGTCCATGATCTCTCCCAGTGCTAGTGGTGCTTCCAGATCCCGTTTTCTGCCCTCTCCCACAACTGGTATGTTCAGTCCGTCAAGAAACCGGTTCATCCCAGCCTTCCCCGTTGGGGGCTCTGAGGTGTACAGCTCTTGGTAGAAGGCCTTGAAGGTTTTGTTAATCTTCTCTGGTTCTGTTTCCAACGTGCCTCTGCTACCCCTGATTTGCGCAATTTCTCTGCTGGCTGCCTGCTTTCTCAGCTGGTGGGCCAACAGGCGGCTGGCTTTGTCTCCGTGTTCGTACAGGGTCCCGCGTGCCTGGCGGAGTTGGTGTACTGCTTTCCTGGTGGAGAGCAGGTCAAAGTTCCTTTGTAATTCTTTTCTCTCCGCCAGGAGTTCTACAGTCGGGGCCTCGGAGTATTTATGGTCTACCTCCAGTATGGAGTCGACCAGCTTCTGCCTAGCCACCCTTTCCTCCCTATCTCTTTGCGCTTTGTAGGCTATGATTTCCCCTCTTAGTACGGCCTTAAGCGCTTCCCAGAACGTGGAGGGTGAGACCTCCCCGTTTTGGTTGATCTCAGTGTACTCCGCTATGGCCTTCGCTATCCTTTCGCTGAAGGCCTTGTCAGCTAGTAAGGCACCGTCCAACCTCCATTTGGGGCGCTGGGCCCTTCCCGTCTCTAGCCGCACATCCATGTAGTGTGGAGCGTGGTCTGATATCACAATTGCGGAGTATTCCACCTTGTCTATCTCTGGAAGCACCGTTTTCCCCACCACAAAGAAGTCAATTCTGGTGTACACGTTGTGTACTGGGGAGAAGAAAGAGAATTCTTTCTCCCCCGGGTGGGCGAATCTCCAGGGGTCTACTGCTCCCATCTGCTCCATATAGTGGCTGAGTTCCCTTGCCATTTTTGAGGTTTTCCCCGTTCTGGGGTTTGATCTGTCCGTCGTTGGGTCCTGTACACAGTTGAAGTCCCCCCCCCATGATTAGTCGGTGCGTCGCTATGTCCGGGATTTCTGCCATGGTCTTTTGGATGAAGCTCGTGTCGTCCCAGTTGGGCGCGTACACGTTAACTAGAACTACCGGCGCCCCATCCAGGGCCCCGCTGACCATGACATACCGTCCTCCTGGGTCCGTAACCGTCTTTGTCGCCCTAAACATTGTCCTCTTGCCAATCAGGATCGCCACCCCCCTGGCCCTTGCCCCATAACAGGAATGATAGGTTTGTCCCACCCAGCCCTTTCTTACCCGCAGTTGGTCCTGCTCCCTCAAGTGCGTCTCTTGGAGGAAGACTATGTCGGCCTTCATGTTTCTAAGGTGGGTGAGGACTCTAGATCTCTTCACTGGGCCGTTAAGTCCCCTTACGTTCCAGGTGACTATTCTGGTGGGGGGCTTCTGCCCCCTTGCTCCTGTGGGGTTAACCATATTTGTCCGGTGGACGCGCCCCTGCCCTCTGGGGTTTCCCTATGTTAGGGGGCCGTCCAGGATGTCCACTATCACTGCTCTCCCCATGCGGTCGGGTCCCTGCGCTCCGGGGTTCCCCCTTGTCCCGGGGACACCCGCCATGGCCGTCCACTTTGTGTCCGCCACGCGGGTAGTCCCCTGCACTCCGGGGGGCCCCTTCACCCACAGACCGTACTGGGTGGGTGCTTGCAGCAGTTCCCTGTTTCGAGCCCTTGTCTGTGGCACTTTGTGGCCCTATTCCCTTACTGGCCTCTTTTTTCCCTTCGTCCCTGCGTTTCCCCTCCCTGGTCTCTCGCCCCCCGGGTGCCCCCCCCCCCCGCTCTATCCCTTTCGGGGATACCCCTGTGTACCCCTCCATTGCCCCTCTCTCCCCCATTCCTGTCCCCATTTGCTCACCCACCTTTGATGGGTGATCCCCCCCCTCCCCTGCCTGGCGCCTTCCCCCCTGTTGGGGGTGCGCTGCGGCCCTGCTCTGTTGCGCGCCCCCTTCGCTAGCTTTCCTGCTAGCACGGTGGCTCCCCTCTCGGAGGTTGCTGTCCCGCTTCCCCTCTCCCCTCTCCAGTACTCCCGTTCCCTCGTGCCGGGGCCTGGCCTCCCACCTGGAGCGGGCCCTAGGGCATTGGGTTGTTTTCCGTTCTGGGTGTTTCTGCCAGGGGGGAGGGGGCTGGCTTTGCCTCGCCCCTCCCCACCCCCCGTCGGCATGACGTGTCTCCTTGCCATGGGCCCCTCGTCCCTACTTCCCATGGCGTTTTTCCAGCCCGTGCTCCTCGACGAATCTATTCGCCTCGGCAGGGGCTGTAAAGAAATATTCCTTGTGTTGGTATGTGACCCAGAGTTTTGCTGGGTACAGCATACCAAAACGTACTTTGTTCTTATAGAGAGCTGCTTTCGCTCTGTTGAACTCCGCCCGTCTCTTAGCTATGTCCGCTCCAAAATCCTCGTAGATTCGGATGGCGTGCCCGTCCCAATTGCAGGCTCTATTCTCCTTGGCCCAGCGCAGGATTGTCTCCCTATCCCGGTACCGGTGCAGTCTGGCTATAACTGCTCTCGGTTTTTCCCCTTCCTTGGGCTTCGGGCGCAGTGACCGATGAGCTCTGTCCATTTCCGGTGGGGTGGGAAAAGTTTCCCGCCCCACTAAGGAGCCCAGCATCGCAGCCACGAATGTTGTGGGATTTCTACCCTCTATCCCCTCTGGCAGGCCCACTATCTTGATATTTTGCCTTCTCGAGCTGATCTCCTGGTCGTCTACCCTGCCCTTCAGGCTCCCCTGTGTTGCACTCAGTTTCACCATTCCCCTCTCCAGGGATATGACCCGGTCGCTCGCGTCAGTCGCTGCCTTCTCCAGCTCTTTAATGGTTGCCCCCTGGGCTTCCAGTATCTTGCCTTGGGCTTCCAGTATCTTCCCTTGGGCATCCACTTTCTTCTCCAATCTGGTCAGAACCTGCTGCACCCCTGACATGGCCCTGGTCACTGCTGCCTGTGCTGCGGCCTCTGCGTCTGCTTTTAACTCTGCCTTGAATGCCTGCAGCTGCTCCCTCACCACCTCGGCAAAGGCTTCCTTCCAATTCACGCCCCCCTCTAACCCCAGGGGAGAGGTTGCCCGCCCGTCCAGCTCTTCTGGATGCGGCGAAGCATCCTTCCCGCCGCTTCGCGTGTTGACTCGTTCGCCCGAGCTGGCTTTCCCTTTGCCCAGTCTACTTCCGGTGCCCCCTTTCTCTTGGCTCCTTTCTGGCACTTTTTTCTCCCCCTTCCCCTTCATCTTTTCTTCTCTCCTTGTTCTTCTTTTTCCCCCTTTTCCGCACCCTATTTTTATTTTATTTATTATTATATATCTATATATGTATATATATATATATATATATATTTTTTTTTAAAAATTTATTTCCCCTACCCCTTTTCTCTTTACCAGTTTTCTTTTGGGAAGAACAGAAATACAAGTCTCTTTTTTCTTTTTTCCCCACTCAACCAGGAGAGAGAGTCCCTTTGTCTTTGCCACGTGGTGGTCACAGCAGTTGGGGGGGGGGGGGGGGGGGGCGAGTGGGCCGGTGGTCGCTGCTGGTTGGGGGGGGGGTCCCCGCTGCTGGCTGGGGGGGGGGGTCCCCGCTGCTGGCTGGGGGGGGGGTTGTGTCCCCGCTGCTGGCTGGGGGGGGGGGGGTTGTGTCCCCGCTGCTGGCTGGGGGGGGGGGTTGTGTCCCCGCTGCTGGCTGGGGGGGGGGGTTGTGTCCCCGCTGCTGGCTGGGGGGGGGGGTTGTGTCCCCGCTGCTGGCTTGGGGGGGGGGGGTTGTGTCCCCGCTGCTGGCTGGGGGGGGGGTCCCCGCTGCTGGCTGGGGGGGGGGGTCCCCGCTGCTGGCAGGGGGGGGTCCCCGCTGTTGGCTGGGGGGGGGTCCCCGCTGCTGGCTGGGGGGGGGGGGTCCCCGCTGCTGGCTGGGGGGGGGAAGAGAAAAGGGGCCGCCGCCGCCGCACCGCTCCTGGCCCGCGTGGGGGGGGGGGGGGGGAGAGAAAGAGGGGCCGCCGCCGCCGCACCGCTCCTGGCCCGCGTGGGGGGGGGGAGGGAGAGGGGATGGACCTGCTGCTGTTGGGCCCCCCTGTCGCCGCTCCGGCTCCTCCGCTCCGGCTCCTCCGCTCCCGCTCCGGCTCCTCGGCTCCTCCGCTCCGGCTCCTCGGCTCCGGCTCCTCGGCTCCGGCTCCTCGGCTCCCGCTCCGGCTCCTCGGCTCCTCCGCTCCGGCTCCTCGGCTCCTCCGCTCCGGCTCCTCGGCTCCTCCGCCCCGGCTCCTCGGCTCCTCCGCTCCGGCTCCTCGGCTCCTCCGCTCCGGCTCCTCGGCTCCGGCTCCTCGGCTCCTCCGCTCCGGCTCCTCGGCTCCTCCGCTCCGGCTCCTCGGCTCCTCCGCCCCGGCTCCTCGGCTCCTCCGCTCCGGCTCCTCGGCTCCTCCGCTCGACTTCTGGTAAAATTGATGTCAATTCAAAAATATTCCTGGAGGAATTTCAACTGTCCCTCTCTGCCTCAGATGTAGAAACTGCTGGTGATAACAGAAAACTTCTGTTATTTCTAACAATGGCTGGACCGCAGGCTATTGAACGATATAACTCCTTCCAACTTTCCATGGAAGATGAAAAAAATAAATTTAATGTACTTATTGAAAAATGTGATCTTCATTGCTCAAATTATTGAAACTTATGAGCAATTTGTCTTTAAAACAAGACAGCAGAAAGATGGAGGATCCGTGAATTGCTTCATTACTGATTTCAGATTAAAGTCACAAAACTGCAATTTCTCAATTTTGTCAGATTCGATGGTCAGGAATCAAATCGTTCTTGGCATCAAAATATGGGAAACTCAGAGAACATTTATTAAGGCAGAAAAAATTAAAATTGGAAGATGGAATTGAAACGTGTAGAGCGAATGAAATATCCAAGAATCAATATTCAGAAACGCTGATAAAGTAAGACTGTGTGAAAACGCATCTTGCGGCTGACTGCACTGGATCTGTGGCGCAGTTGAGAAACAAGCACATTTCAGACAGCAACCATATTGCGCATGTTCATTGTCGTTCTGCACATGCACACAACGCAATTTGGACAAAGACCGTTCTGCGCATGTGCGCAACTAATTTGCACATGACAAAAGCAATGTCCTGACACGTGGACATGGTGGACATGCCCATCCACATAACAAATGGCAACACATGGAAATATTTGGTCCAAAGATAGCAACCTGAATCACTTTGCTGTTCAATGCTGAACTGCATTAAAAGGGACACATTTTAAAACTTCAAATTTACTGAAGAAACAAACAAATGTTCAGTGTTTTTTTTTTATAAATTTAGATTAGCCAATTATTTTTTCCAATTAAGGGGCAATTTAGCGTGGCCAATCCACCTACTCTGCACATTTTTGGGTTGTGGGGGCGAAACCCACCCAGATACGGGGAGAAAGTGCAAACTCCACACGGACAGTGACCCAGAGCCGGGATCGAACCTGGGACCTCAGCGCCGTGAGGCGGTTGTGCTAAAAATGTTCAGTGTTAATACAAATGTGGAAACCTCTAAATTGGGTAAGCCTAATCATTAATATAGATGCTTATTGTCTTCAAGGTTATTTCTTTGTCGGAATTGTGGAGAAGTACAGACAACTGGAAAGAACACTTCCTATCCACAGATGCTGCATCCCACAGAATTGATGAACACGGGATCCGAATCGAACACTCCATTACAAGTCAATGGTTCTGAGATGGTGTTCAAACTGGACACTGCAGCATCTGCAAATGTAATCAATACTTTTGATTTATCACAACTTTGTCATAGTCCCGAGATTCAGAAAACTGACTGTCAGTTACGTGACTACAATGGTAACACGTTTACTTCTTTAGGATCAAACTATCTCTTAGTGACTACAACGATACTGTGATACTCTTGCAGTTTGAGATTGTTGAGGCTAGAATTCATCACTGTCAGATGCACAAGACTGTCAAGACTTACACCTTGTGAAACAAATCCACAGCACAGACACACCTCTTCCACCTGTGCAAGAAGGTATTGGAAATATCCTCACTAGATTTTCTCAGGTATTTGAAGGTATGGGTACTCTTCCTTACCAATACAAAAATCAACAAAAGGTGAATGCTAAACCAGTGGTACTTCCTCCAAGAAGATTTCTGCTCCATTACGTGACCATCTCAAGCAAGAACTGGGATCCATGCAGCACCTTGGGATCATTGCCAAGATCACAGAACCGACAGATTGGGTCAGCTCGATGATTAAAGACCCAATGGTGACCTCAATATTTGTACTGATCCGAAGGATCAGAATATGAACATCAGACATGAATACTATCCAATCTGGCAGCACGGTGGGGCAGTGGGTTAGCCCTGCTGCCTCACGGCGCTGAGGTCCCAGGTTCGATCCCGGCTCTGGGTCACTGTCCGTGTGGAGTTTGCACATTCTCTCCGTGTTTGCGTGGGTTTCGCCCCAACAACCCAAAGGTGTGCAGGATAGGTGGAATGGCCATGCTAAATTGCCCCTTACTTGGAAAAAATGAATTTGGTACTCTAAATTTATTTTTAAAAAATGGTTACTATCCAGTACCAAAAGGTGAAGAAATAACGAGTGAGTTGGCTAATGCCAAGATATTCTCTAAACTAGATGCCTCCAGAGGTTTTTTGCAAATGCAACTGGATGCCACACGCAAAGAACTGTGTACATTGAACACACCATTTTAACTGCTTTAACAGAATGCCATTTGGCAGAATCTCAGCATCTGAGATATTTCATCGTGCCATGGAACAGATGACAGACGGCATAGATGGAGTTTGTGTGTATGGTGAATGATATTATCATCTGGTCATCTACTTCTGAAGAACACAATGCCAGGCTCCGGCCAGTGCTGCAGAGAATACACCAATACGGATTGAAGGGAAATTGGGCCAAGTGTAACTTTGGTGCCTCAACGTTACAATTTCTGGATGACCAAATATCGGAATATGGTGTGCAAAAAGATAATGGTAAGATTGTTGCTATGCCGAAGATGTCCATCCCAGAAGATAAAAAAAACAGTTCTGAGATTCCTTGATGTGGTGAATTTCTTAGGAAAATTCATCGTCAACCTTGCTTCTTGAACAACTGCCTTGCGCAACCTCATTAAGAAGAACACATTCTTCCCATGGACTGCAGGCCACACAAACGAATGGTCAGATCTCAAGTCAGCATTGACTATCGCACCTGTCCTTTCCTTCTTTGACCCTGGGCGAGAAACGAAGATTTCCACAGATGCGAGTCAGAATGGGATTGGGGTAGTCGTCCTTCAGAAGAATGATGATGCTTTTTGGACAGCCACAGCGCACGCATCCAGATCTCTGACGACCACGAGCAATGGTATGCTCAGATCGAGAAAGAGTGTTTAGGCTTGATCACAGGAATACCGAAATATGTGTGTGGACTTCCGATGTTCATGGTTCAAACAGATCACTGACCATTTGTTCATATCATAACGAAAGATTTAAATGATATGACTCCAAACTGTAACAAATAATCATTAAATGAAAAAGGTACGACGTTAAACTGATGTGCACGCCAGGTAAGGATCTTATCATTGCCAATGCATTATCTCGTGCTTCAGAAGCAGATGAACAACAATTTGAGCTAGTTCAACGAATAGAAGGTCAAGCGGAACTTCTAGCTAAATCGCTGGCTTTTAAAGCAGACCAAGCAGGCCAGCAGCACGGTTCGATTCCCATACCAGCCTCCCCGGACAGGCGCCGGAATGTGGCGACTAGGGGCTTTTCACAGTAACTTCATTGAAGCCTACTCGTGACAATAAGCGATTTTCATTACATTTCATTTCATTTCAAAAGATGCAATGTTACAACGAGTAATTAGCCATATGCAACATGTTTGGCCGAAATGAAACTGTTTGAATTTCAGAAATAGTGAATCTGATCTCACTGCCGTCGATGGATCTCTACTTTGTCTCGATCGTCTTGTTAATCCGAAGACACTGAGGCACATTATCCTCCAGAAGGTTCATGAAGGTCATTTAGGTATAGAAAAGTGTAAACGCCAAATGGGGCAAGCAGTATATTGGCCTGGAATAAATACTGACACAGCCAATATTGTGCTAGAACATGAGACATGCCAGTGAAATCAGTCAACACTGAGTCAAGAGAAACTTACAACTCACGATCGCAAGAAGATTCCGTGGTCGAAAGTTGGTATTGATCCTTTTCATTTTCATGGTGGTGATTTTGTCTTGATCATTGACTATTTTTCAAACTATCCGGACATCATGAAATTGTCTGATTCGCCTTCGAAATCCGTGATCAAAGCGGTTGAAGAAATATTTGCATGTCATTGAATACCTTGCAGAGTCAGACACACAATTGTCCTTGCTTTGATTTTAATGATTGGACAGAGTTTGCTCGTAACTATAATTTCACTCACATCACATCTAGTCCTCGTTATCTGGAATCTGAAGGCAAGGTTGAAAAATGCGTTTGCATTGTGAAACAACTTTTCAAGAGAGCGCTTGACTCTGTCTCAGATATGTTCTTAGCTTTATTGAATTATAGGGCTTATCTCCTGCTCAGTTGTTAATGAACAGATTGTTGCGTACAACTCTTCCATGTTTACAACTACCTGATCCTGATCTTGAGCAAGTCATAGAGAAAAGGCAGCATCAAAAGCATCTTCAGGAGAAATACTACAATGAATATGCAAAATCGATGGAACCACTTGATCCAGCTAATCTAGTGAGAGTTCAGATTCCCACTGGAGGATGGGCTGATCTAGCTAAGGGCATCCGCCAAGCATTAGTGGATTGTTCAAACGGCTGATGGTTCTGTTCTTAGGAGAAATCGATGTGCTCTTCTGAAAGTCAAACCTTCTCATACGTTATTTCCATATCTTCAGTTTGATGATAATTTATTATACACTACATCAGCATCTTACAAGCAACAGGATGATTTCCAAAAGTTGTTGGGACAAATCTACAATTCAATTGACTGGATTGAGGAGATCATCCAGAATCAGAAAGAAACCTGAAAGATTGAATTTGTAAAGAAATACAAAATGAACGTTTTAACAAATTTTGACTGACTTGTTAACTTTTGGCACTCATGTCAATGTATCATGTAACAATGTTACTTATATTTTCCTGTTTGTAGTGTGCAAACGTCTAAAGATAAAAGGGGGATGTAATGATATGTATAATCTGAGAGTGGAGGGTTAACAAGATGATGCTCATGTTTATCAACACTAGATCGCATCACTGAGTAGTCTTATAAAAAGCTGCGTCTCTAGGCATTCTGGGAGACGTTGATGGAGAAGCGGATGAAGAAGGATAGTGTGATGTTGAGTTAGTGTATAAGGAATATTAGAGAGAGATAATTAGCCAGCACGGTGGTGCTGTGGGTTAGCACAGCTGCCTGACGGTGCCGAGGTCCCAGGTTCGGTCCCGGCTCTGGGTCACTATCCGTGTGGAGTTTGCACATTCTCCCCGTGTTTGCATGGGTTTCGCCCCCACAACCCAAAGATGTGCAGACTAGGTAGATTGGCCACACTAAATTGCCCCTTAATTGGAAAAATTGAATTGGGTACTCTAAACCTAAAAAACATGATAGAGATGATTAATTACTGTAACATAGATTCAATACCGTTATTTTATTAGCTGTTACTCAGTAGAGTGTGCGAACTATTTCAAGTAGTGTAAAACAAACGAGCTTTGCTTTCAATATATAGCTCAATGTTCTTTGCAAACACTATGACTTTGGTTATCTTGGAGGATGATGCCAGGAACATTATAATGTTAACTTTGTTTTCTCTCCCTCCAGGTGCTGCCAGACCTGTTGTATTATTCCAGCTGTTCCCGTGAAGGAATGTACTGTTTGATTTATTCAGCCAACCATTGGGCTGTTTGAAAAAGATGTTCTTGATACCCCAGTAATGAGATGGGAGAAACTGCTTTAAACAGAAATTGGTGGGAATGTGGATCTTGGTGTTGGAAGATTGGGTGGGGTCAAATAGTGCAAGTTCATTGAAAGGAGGCAGGAATTTGAGGATCGGTTAAGGGGCATGGGAGAGAGGTAATGAACATCATAAAGCAGCATCTGTTGACCAAAATGACCTGTTTATATCTGTAATTATCTTCTGCTGCGTTTTCAATGAACTACCTTCCAATATCCTTCCAACATAATTGTCAGATGTGGGGAAGGTTACTGATAATTGCACAATGTTCAGCATCTTTTGCGACTCCTCAGATACTGAAACAGCCCACATGCAAATGCAGCAAGACCTGGGCAATAGCCAGTAACTTCCTCCAACCCTACACACCTCCCTATCACAGTAACACCCCCAACCCCTCACCAGTTTCTACAACACACAACCCCATAAACTCTCTCAGCCCCCACAACCTTCCCCATCTCTGTAAACACTACCAGGCGGAACAACGCACCCTATCGCTGTAACCTCCTCCAGTTCTATAACACTCCCTGTCCTTGTAACATCCTCCAACACCTACAACAGTCCCTATCGCTGTAACCTCCTCCAGTTCTATAACTCTCCCTGTCCTTGTAACATCCTCCAACACCTACAACAGTCCCTATCGCTGTAACCTCCTCCAGATCTATAACACTCCCTGTCCTTGTAACATCCTCCAACACCCACAACAGTCCCTATCGCTGTAACCTCCTCCATTCCCTGCAACCCTTCCTAGCTTTGTTACACCCCCAGCCACTACATCCCTCCCTACCTCTATAGCATTCTCCATCCTTCTCACCCTCCCTATCTCTGTAACCTCCTCCATCCCCTTAACCCTCCCTATCTCTGTAACCTCCTCCATCCCCTTAACCCTCCCTATCACTGTAACCTCCTCCAGCCCCTTAACCCTCCCTATCTCTGTAACCTCCTCCAACCCCTTAACCCTCCCTATCTCTGTAACCTCCTCCATCCCCTTAACCCTCCCATCTCTGTAACCTCCTCCATCCCCTTAACCCTCCCATCTCTGTAACCTCCTCCAACCCCTTAACCCTCCCTATATCTGTAACCTCCTCCATCCCCTTAACCCTCCCTATCTCTGTAACCTCCTCCATCCCCTTAACCCTCCCTATCTCTGTAACCTCCTCCATCCCCTTAACCCTCCCTATCTCTGTAACCTCCTCCATCCCCTTAACCCTCCCATCTCTGTAACCTCCTCCATCCCCTTAACCCTCCCTATCTCTGTAACCTCCTCCATCCCCTTAACCCTCCCTATCTCTGTAACCTCCTCCAGCCCCTTAACCCTCCCTATCTCTGTAACCTCCTCCATCCCCGTAACCCTCCCATCTCTGTAACCTCCTCCATCCCCTTAACCCTCCCATCTCTGTAACCTCCTCCAACCCCTTAACCCTCCCTATATCTGTAACCTCCTCCATCCCCTTAACCCTCCCTATCTCTGTAACCTCCTCCATCCCCTTAACCCTCCCTATCTCTGTAACCTCCTCCAACCCCTTAACCCTCCCTATCTCTGTAACCTCCTCCATCCCCTTAACCCTCCCATCTCTGTTACCTCCTCCATCCCCTTAACCCTCCCTATCTCTGTAACCTCCTCCATCCCCTTAACCCTCCCTATCTCTGTAACCTCCTCCAACCCCTTAACCCTCCCTATCTCTGTAACCTCCTCCATCCCCTTAACCCTCCCATCTCTGTTACCTCCTCCATCCCCTTAACCCTCCCTATCTCTGTAACCCTGTCTGACCTGCTGTTGTAGACACAGCGCTCACGTGGCTCGTCCACTTCAGTTTCTGGCCAACTGTAATCCACATGGGGATAGTGGGAAATTCAATATCAGCAATGACATTGAATATCAAGGGCTGATGGTTAGATTCTAGCTTGTTACTGATTGTCATTTCCTGCCACTTTGAATCAAGCCATCATGAGGTCAGGAGCTGAGTGACCTGGGCAGAACTCAAACTGAGCTTCTGTGACCAAGTTATTGTGAAGCAAGTGTTGTGTAGATGCCGGTTGTAGCTGTATTGGAACAGCATGGCTCGTTCTGCAGAATAAGTCTTCGGTACTTTTGCCGGAATGTTGTCAGGACCCATAGCCTTTGCAGCATCCAGCACCTTCAGCCATTTCTTTCTATCACATGGAGTGAATAGAACTCTCTGAAATCTGGCATCTGTGATGCTAGGGACCTCTGGAGGAGGCAGAGAGAGATCATCCACTCGGCACTTCTGGCTGAAGGTTGTTGAAATGCTTCAGCCTTTTCATTTGCACTGAGGTTCTGGGCTCCCGATCATTGAGGGTGGGGATATTTGTGAAACCTCCTCCTCTTGTGAGTTGTTTAATTGTGAAATGAAAATGAAAATCGCTTTATTGTCACGAGTAGTCTTCAATGAAGTTACTGTGAAAAGCCCCTAGCCGCCACATTCCAGCGCCTGTTCGGGGAGGCTGGTACGGGAATTGAACCGTGCTGCTGGCCTGCTTGGTCTGCTTTAAAAGCCAGCGATTTAGCCGAGTGAGCTAAACCAGCCCCTGGTTGTCCACCACCATTCATGACTGAATGTGGCAGGACTATGGAGCTAAGATCTGATCCGCTGGTTGTATAATGGCTTACTTCTATCTATCACTTGCTACTTATGCTGCTTGACACGCATGTTCCTGTGTTCTAGCTTCATCAGGGTGACACCTGACTGTTAGGTATGCCTGATGTTGCTCCTGGCATGCTCTCCTACACTCTTCATTGAAGCAGGATTGATCCCCTGGCTTGATGGTAATGGTAGAGGTGAGGAAATGCTGGGCCATGAGATTCCAGATTGCAGTTGAGTACAATTCTGCTGCTGCTGACGGCCTACATTGCATCATGCTTGTCTAGGCTTGAGTTGTTGAATGAGTTTGAATTCAATCTCATTTAGCATGTTGGTCATGACACTCAATACGATGGATGTATGGTCAATGTGGAGGGGTTTTTGTCTCCACAAGGACTGTACGGTGGACACTCCTACCTATACTATAATGTACAGATCCCTCTGCAGCAGGCAGGTGGATGAAGATGAGGTCAAGTTATTTTTCCCCATGGAGTAAATGTAAATCCACTGCCCACTCTCCATGTTGCCCTTTATAAATATAAACCTCGTCTATTTGCCACTGCCCTATCCCCATTGGCTTGAGTTATCAATTTGACCCTGAAGTCTGGAATTTCTTCACTAAACCTCTCAGCTTCTCTCTCCTGCTTTCTAATACTCTTTGGGAACTGGCCCTCCATCCAAGATGTTGGCCACATATCTCAATATTAGTCATGGTGCCAGTCAACCTTGTGTTTTACTACCACTCGATTTGAAAACTAGCATTCTGTGGCTTGTTCATGTTTGGTTGCTATGGAGAGATACAGGTAGGGGAGGCCCGAGGAGCCTCAGGTGGCAGGACACGGATTTGGGAGCTGTGTCAAGGTTCCGGGTCAACTCTGAAGCCCAGTGCTGCCGAGAGTCACCACAAAATGGTCCCTGCTTCCCCAAGAAATGAATAAGGACAGATCAGATAAGCTAAATTAGCATCCTCTGCAAGTCAGAGGGTGGGGAAACGAAATATTCAAAATATTCAGGGCAAACGTTCAACATCATGAGGGGGCTGGACTGAGCCGATAGGGAGAAGGTGGTCCCACTCGGAAAAGGATGGACAATGGGAGGACACAGGTTGAATGTGATTTGGAAAAGAAGCAAATGTAATGTGAGAAAAAGCTTTTTGACATTGCCCTTGTGATGCCAAGGGTATAGGCTAAGTGCTGGAAAATGGGATGGGAATAGCCAGGTGATTATTTTTGGCCGACTCAGACAGTAGGGGCTGAAAAGCCTTTACTGTGCTGTAGATCTCTATGACTCTATGAGTCTATAATGAGTGGTTCGGGTCTGGTAGGCATTGCCTGGAAGTGTGGTGAAGCCAGGTTTCATCGAGATATTCAAAGGAGCATCAGATGGTTACTTGAGTAGAAACTGTGCAGGGATGAGAGGGAAAGGCAGGAGAATGACACTAAGTTCGGCTGCTCGTTTGGAGAGCCGGCGGGGACATGGTGAGCTGAATGATCACCTTCTGCGCTGTAACAGTTCTGTGATTCTGTGAAAAGGAGGGATGGACAGAGATCAACTATTCACACTGGTCAGAACATCAAGGCCGAGTAAACCTAGCCTAAAGAAATAGAGACAGAACACCCCAGGCGTGAACATAAGACACATTTCTGTCTGTAAAGTGGGCTGGAAGTTTAGAATTCACTTCTCCAATAAATCATCCAGCAAGTAAAAGAATAAAAATAATAATAAGAAGCATCTCAGTGAATCTTCGTGCCTTGGACCCAGTCAATAGCTAATTTTAAACCACAGCTTCTTAGATTTACCAAAGGTCCCAAAAAGGCTAAGGTAAGGAGTCAGGGCCCAGATTAGCCATGCTCTTGTTGAGTAGAGAAGGTCTCAGTGGGTTACTCCTCTCTCTCTGTCCGTGGGACACTCAGGTCTGCAGTGGGTAGATGTTTGAGCTGTTTGCCTGCTCCCTGTCAGGCAATGGGTTAACAGAAGCTGCTGCACACAAAGCATGTGCCATACTCCGAGCTGGTAAACAGGGACTCAGCTGGCAAGTGAGAATGGCATCTTCAAACAGCCTAATGAGACCGGGACTCGGGGGAGCCAGCAAATCCCTTGCTCACTCAGTGACAAACAAGGAGCTTGTACTGAGATACATTGCAGTAAAATGCATTTTAAACAAATACTATTGGCTTTTTTCTTTATTCTTCTAAAATGTGAAGGTTGATTTAGTGACCACTGGTTTGCCAAAGACCTATGCTGCCTGTACATCATTTTTGAGTGGTTGATTGTATAAATAGATCCCTGGCTGGGTCACTACAGATGATGTGCATGAACTAACCACAGGCTCAATGGCAGTTGCTGCATGTAGGCCCAGACAAGGGTTTCAGTGTGCAGGAGTCCCTTCTCCGAGGGATAGCCAATGCCTTTGGCAAACTGATAGACGCATATTGCTCCCTATTATTGGTACCAACCAACAAAATGACCCAATCTATTAAAATTAAGTTACGTACCACAGCAAAATAGCACCATAAACAAGCTCTCCAGCTAACTGATTGCAGCAAAATTCAGCCAAATGCCTTTAATTATAATCTCCAGGTTCTGGATTATATGTCAGGTAGATTCCTAGTCGATCACATGCTTGATTGTACAGCTCCTTAAGAATATACTCCCCTCTGCACAGAATCAAGGGATGGAAGGATGGCAACTCCATAGTCTCTCTTCGTCCCAATCGTGATAAAGAATGAATCCCACTGCCCGACTCTGTACCAATAATTCTGTATCAGACCCTAACTCCTGCCCCACTTTCTAAACAACTCTCTCTCTCTATCTCCCTCCACCCTCTCTCTCTCTCTCTCCCTCCACCCTCTCTCTCTCTCTCCCCTCTCTCCTCTCTCTCCCTCCACCATCTCTTTCTCCCTCTCTCTCTCCCTCCACCCTCTTTGTCTCTCACTCTCTCTCCACCCTCTCTTTGTCTCTCTCTCTCACCCTCCACCCTCTCTTGTCTCTCTCTCTCTCTCCCTCCACCCTCTGTTTGTCTATCTCTCTATCTCTCCACCCCCTCTTTGTCTCTCTCTCTCTCTCTCAACCCTCTCGTTGTCTCTCTCTCTCCCTCTCTCTCTCCACCCTCTCTCTCTCTCTCTCTCTCTCTCCTCCCGCCACCCTCTCTTTGTCTCTCTCTCGCTCTCTCCACATTCTCTTTGTCTCTCTCTCTCCTCTCCTCTCTCCCTCTCTCTCTCTCTCTCTCTCTCTCTCTCTCTCCTCCACCCTCTCTTGTCTCTCTCTCTCTCTCCTCCACCCTCTCTTTCTCTCTCTCTCTCCCCACCCTCTCTTTCTATCTCTCTCTCTCCCACCACCCCTCTTTGTCTCTCTCTCTCCTCCAACTCTCTTTGTCTCCA
>NW_024055664.1:0-59111 GCF_902713615.1 Scyliorhinus canicula
CCGTCTTGCCCCTCTCCTTTGTGAATACCGATGCAAAGTACTCATTAAGAATCTCACCCATTTCCTCTGAGTCCACGCATACATTTCCTCTTTTGTCTTTAAATGGGCCATTCCTTTCTCTAGTTACCCTCTTGCTCCTTACATACGAATAAAATGCTTTGGGATTTTCCTTAACCCTGTTAGTCAAAGATATTTCATGACCCCTTTTAGCCCTCTTTATTGCGCGTTTGAGATTCGTCCGTCTTTCCCGATATTCCTCAAAAGCTTCATCAGTGTTGAGTTGAGTGTCATCCTTTCGGACCTCTCCTGTCCTTGTCCATGAGTATTCTAAAACTTACGGAATTGTGATCGCTATTCTCAAAGTAATCACCGACTGAAACATCAACCACCTGGCCGGGATCATTCCCCAATACCAGGTTCAGTATGGCCCCTTCCCGAGTTGTACTATTTACATACTGCTCTAAAAAACTCTCCTGGATGCTCCTTACAAACTCTGCTCCATCTACGCCTCCAACACTACACGAATCCCATTCAATGTTGGGGAAGTTAAAATCTCCCATCACAACAACCCTATTGCTCCTACATTTTTCTATAATCTGTCTGCATATTTGTACCTCTACTTCATGCTCGCTTTTGCAAGGCCTGTAGTAAAGTCACAACAATGTTACTGCACCCTTCCTATTTCTCAGCTCCACCCATATTGCCTCAGTGCTCGAATCCTCCATCGTGCCCTCCTTAATCACAGATGTGATATAATCTCTGACGAGTAATGCAACACCTCCACCCCTTCTGCATCCCTCTCTATCCCTCCTGAAGCATCTATACCCTGGGATATTCAGCAGCCAGCCCTGCCCTTCCCTCAACCAAGTCTCAGTGACACCAATAGCATCATATTCCCAGGTACTGATCCAAGCCATAAGTTCATCTGCCTTACCTGCTACACTTCTCGCATTAAAACAAATGCACCTCAGACCACCTTTGCGTTCATCATCTCTTCCCTGTCTACTCTTCCCCTTAGTCACGTTGGGTTTATTGTCTCGTACCTTACTGGCTTTAGTTGCTGCTTCTTTACTGACCTCTAACTTCCTAATCTGTTTCCCATCCCCCTGCCACATTAGTTTAAAACCTCCCCAACAGTGTTAGCAAAAGTACCCCCTTGGACATTGGTTCCAGTCCTGCCCAGGTATAGACCATCCAGTTTGTAATGGTCCCACCGCCCCCAGAACCGGTTCCAATGTCCCAAAAATCTGAACCCCTCCCTCCTACACCATCTCTCAAGCCACGTATTCATTCTGACTATTCTTGAATTTCTACTCTGACTGTACCGTGGCACTGGTAGCAATCCTGAGATTACTACTTTTGAGGTCCTACTTTTTAATTTATCTCCTAACTCCCTAAATTTTGATTGTAGGACCTCATCCTTTTTTTGTACCTGTATCGTTAGTGCCTATATGCACCACGACAACTGGCTGTTCACCCTCCCCCTTCAGTATGTCCTGCAGCCGATCGGAGACATCCATGACCCGAGCACCCGGGAGGCAACATACCATTCGGGAGTCTCGTTTTCGACCAAAGAAACGCCTGTCCACTCCCCTTACAATTGAATCCCCTGTGACTATAGCCCTGCCAGTCTTTTCCCCTCCCTTCTGTGCAGCAGAGCTAGCCACAGTGCCATGAGCCTGGCTAGTACTGCCTTCCCCTGGTGAGTCATCTCCCCCAACAGTATCCAAAACGGTATACCTGTTTTGGAGGGAGATTACTGCAGGGGACACCTGCACTTCCTTCGTGCTCTTTCTCTGCCTTTTGGTCACCCATTCCTTGTCTCCGTCACCAGTCCTAATCTGCAGTGTGGCCAACTCACTAAACGTGCTATCCACGACCTCCTCAGCATCGCGGATGCTCCAAAGTGAGTCCATCCGCTGCTCCAGAGCCGTCATGCAGTCTAACAGGAGCTGCAGCTGGTCACACTTCCCGCACATGAAGAAGTCAGGGGCATCGGCTGCGTCCCTGAACTCCCACATTGCGCACGAGGAGCATAACACGGGTCTGGGATCTCCTACCATTTTTACCCTTTACCTTAACTGATTACAAATACAGTATCAAATAATTAATAAGTGAAAGTAATAAAGATTTTACTTACCAATCACAATACTCACCAACACACGAAGAGTTAAATTTCTCCCAGCAACTGCTGATTGGAGCACTTTCCTTGCCAGCCAATCAAGCAAAGTTGTCACTTGACAACAGCACCTTCACAAACCACCTTCAAATTAGGCTGACCACACTGCATGTATGCAAATCTCCCCGGAACAACCAATCAGTAGCTCCGCTCTGCTGCCCTGTGCTGGATACGGGGCTATGGGGACAGGTGCGGAGCAGTGGGGTGAGTTTGGGGATTGATAAAGCGCAATGGGGAGAGTGTTGGGCAGTGGGATTAGTTTGGGGACTGCTGCAGGCATTTGGGGAGATTGGATTAATTTGGGATTAACATGGATATTGGGAGGTGTGACTTGTTTTGAAATTGACACAGTGAGATGGGAAAATGGGACTAGTATGTGATTGACACACGGATATGCGGAGATGTGATTAGTGTTGGATTGATACATGGATATGGGGAGATGGGATTAGTGTTGAATTGACACATGGATATGGGAAGGTGGGATTAGTTTGGGGATTGACACATGGATATGGGGAGATGGGATTAGTTTGGGATTGATACATGGATATGGGGAGATGGGATTAGTGTTGGATTGACACATGGAAATGGGGAGATGGGATTAGTTTGGGATTGACAAAAGGATATGGGGAGATGGGATTAGTGTTGGATAGACACATGGATAAGGAAAATGGGATTAGTGTTGGATTGATACACCGATATGGGGAGATGGGATTAGTTTGGGATTGACACATGGATATGGGGAGATGGGATTAGTTTCGGATTGACACATGGATATGGGGAGATGTGATAAGTGTTGGATTGACACATGGATATGGGGAGATGGGATTAGATTGGGATTGACACATGGATATTGGGAGATGTGATTAGTTTGGGATTGACACATGGATATGGGGAGATGGGATTAGTGTTGGATTGACACATGGATATGCGGAGATTTGATTAATTTGGGATTGATACGTGGATATGGGGAGATGGGGTTAGTGTTGGATTGACACATGGATATGGGGAGATGGGATTAGTGTTGGATTGACACATGGATATGGGGAGATGGGATTAGTGTTGGATTGACACATGCCCCTAATTAGGGGCAGCACTGTAGCATGGTGGTTAGCATAAATGCTTCACAGCTCCAGGGTCCCAGGTTCAGTTCCTGGCTGGCTAACTGTGCGGAGTCTGCACGTCCTCCCCGTGTGTGCGTGGGTTTCCTCAGTTTGCTCCTGTTTCCTCCCACTGTCCAAAGATGTGCAGGTTAGGTGGATTAGCCATGCTAAATTGCCCGTAGTGTCCTAAAAAGTAAGGGGGGGGGGGTTGTTGGGTATCGTTGGATTCGTGGGTTTGAGTAGGGTGATCATGGCTCGGCACAACATCGTGGTCCGAATGCCCTGTTCTGTGCTGTACTGTTCTATGTTCTATAATATATGGGGACATGGGATTAGTTTGGGATTGACACATGGATATGGGGAGATGTGATTAGTGTTGGATTGACACATGGATATGGGGAAATGGGATTAGAGTTGGATTGATACAAGGATAAGGGGAGATGGGGTTAGAGTTGGATTGATACATGGATATGGGGAGATGGGATTAGTTTGGGATTGACACATGGATAAGGGGAGATGGGATTAGTGTTGGATTGATACATGGATATGGGGAGATGGGATTAGTGTTGGATTGACACATGGATATGGGGAGATGGGATTAGTTTGGGATTGACACATGGATATGGGGAGATGGGATTATCTTGGGATTGACACATGGATATGGGGAGATGGGATTAGATTGGGATTGTGACATGGATATGGGGAGATGGGATTAGTGTTGGATTGACACATGGAAATGGGGAGATGGGATTAGTTTGGGATTGACAAAAGGATATGGGGAGATGGGATTAGTGTTGGATAGACACATGGATAAGGGAAATGGGATTAGTGTTGGATTGATACACCGATATGGGGAGATGGGATTAGTTTGGGATTGACCCATGGATATGGGGAGATGGGATTAGTTTCGGATTGACACATGGATATGGGGAGATGTGATAAGTGCTGGATTGACACATGGATATGGGGAGATGGGATTAGATTGGGATTGACACATGGATATTGGGAGATGTGATTAGTTTGGGATTGACACATGGATATGGGGAGATGGGATTAGTGTTGGATTGACACATGGATATGCGGAGATTTGATTAATTTGGGATTGATACGTGGATATGGGGAGATGGGGTTAGTGTTGGATTGACACATGGATATGGGGAGATGGGATTAGTGTTGGATTGACACATGGATATGGGGAGATGGGATTAGTGTTGGATTGACACATGCCCCTAATTAGGGGCAGCACTGTAGCATGGTGGTTAGCATAAATGCTTCACAGCTCCAGGGTCCCAGGTTCAGTTCCTGGCTGGCTAACTGTGCGGAGTCTGCACGTCCTCCCCGTGTGTGCGTGGGTTTCCTCAGTTTGCTCCTGTTTCCTCCCACTGTCCAAAGATGTGCAGGTTAGGTGGATTAGCCATGCTAAATTGCCCGTAGTGTCCTAAAAAGTAAGGGGGGGGGGTTGTTGGGTATCGTTGGATACATGGATATATGGAGATTGGATTAGTTTGGGATTGACACAGTGCTATGGGGAGATGGGATTAGTGTTGGATTAACACATGGATATGGGGAGATTGGATTAGTTTGGGATTGACACAGACATATGGGGAGATGGGATTAGTTTGGGGATTGATACAAGGATACAAGGAGAAATAGGCTGTAAGGATTGGGCACACTGGATATGTGGAGCTTGTTCAAGGAACAGCTATTGCATGTTCTTGATAAGTACGTACCAGTCAGGCAGGGAGGAAGGGGTCGAGCGAGGGAACCGTGGTTTACCAAAGAAGTGGAATATCATGTTAAGAGGAAGAAGGAGGCCTATGTGAAGATGAGGCGTGAAGTTTCAGTTGGGGCGCTTGATAGTTACAAGGAAGCGAGGAAGGATCTAAAGAGAGAGCTGAGACGAGCAAGGAGGGGACATGAGAAGTCTTTGGCAGGTAGGATCAAGGAAAACCCAAAAGCTTACTATAGGTATGTCAGGAATAAAAGAATGACTAGGGTAAGAGTAGGGCCAGTCAAGGACAGTGGTGGGAAGTTGTGTGAGGAGGCTGAGGAGATAAGCGAGATACTAAATGAATACTTTTCGTCAGTATTCACTCAAGAAAAAGATAATATTGTGGAGGAGAATGCTGAGACCCAAGCTATTAGAATAGATGGCATTGAGGTGCGTAGGGAAGAAGTGTTGGCAATTCTGGACAAGGTGAAAATAGATAAGTCCCCGGGGCCGGATGGGATTTATCCTAGGATTCTCTGGGAAGCCAGGGACGAGATTGCTGAGTCTTTGGCTTTGATTTGTAGGTCATCATTGGCTACATGAATAGTGCCAGAGGACTGGAGGATAGCAAATGTGGTCCCTTTGTTCAAGAAGAGAGTAGAGATAACCCCGGTAATTATAGGCCGGTGAGCCTAACGTCTGTTGTGGGTAAAGTCTTGGAGAGGATTATAAAAGATACGATTTATAATCATCTAGATAGGAATAATATGATTAGGGACAGTCAGCATGGTTTTGTGAAGGGTAGGTTATGCCTCACAAACCTTATCGAGTTCTTTGAGAAGGTGACTGAACAGGTAGACGAGGGTAGAGCAGTTGATGTGGTGTATATGGATTTCAGTAAAGCGTTTGATAAGGTTCCCCACGGTCGGCTATTGCAGAAAATACGGAGGCTGGGGATTGAGGGTGATTTAGAGATGTGGATCAGAAATTGGCTAGTTGAAAGAAGACAGAGAGTGGTAGTTGATGGAAAATGTTCAGAATGGAGTTCAGTTACGAGTGGCGTACCACAAGGATCTGTTCTGGGGCCGTGCTGTTTGTCATTTTTATAAATGACCTAGAGGAGGGCGCAGAAGGATGGGTGAGTAAATTTGCAGACGACACTAAAGTCGGTGGAGTTGTAGACAGTGCGGAAGGATGGTGCAGGTTACAGAGGGACATTGATAAGCTGCAGAGCTGGGCTGAGAGGTGGCAAATGGAGTTTAATGTGGAGAAGTGTGAGGTGATTCACTTTGGAAAGAATAACAGAAATGCGGAATATTTGGCTAATGGTAAAATTCTTGGTAGTGTGGATGAGCAGAGGGATCTCGGTGTCCATGTACATAGATCCCTGAAAGTTGCCACCCAGGTTGATAGGGTTGTGAAGAAGGCCTATGGTGTGTTGGCCTTTATTGGTAGAGGGATTGAGTTCCGGAGCCATGAGGTCATGTTGCAGCTGTACAAAACTCTAGTACGGCCGCATTTGGATTATTGCGTACAGTTCTGGTCGCCTCATTATAGGAAGGACGTGGAAGCTTTGGAACGGGTGCAGAGGAGATTTACCAGGATGTTGCCTGGTATGGATGGAAAATCATATGAGGAAAGGCTGATGGACTTGAGGTTGTTTTCGTTAGAGAGAAGAAGGTTAAGAGGTGACTTAATAGAGGCATACAAAATGATCAGAGGGTTAGATAGGGTGGACAGCGAGAGCCTTCTCCCGCGGATGGAGGTGGTTAGCACGAGGGGACATAGCCTTAAATTGAGCGGTAATAGATATAGGACAGAGGTCAGAGGTGGGTTTTTTACGCAAAGAGTGGTGAGGCCGTGGAATGCCCTACTTGCAACAGTAGTGAACACGCCATCATTGAGGGCATTAAAAAATTTATTGGATAAGCATATGGATGATAAGGGTATAGTGTAGGTTAGAACATAGAACATAGAACATAGAACGATACAGCGCAGTACAGGCCCTTCGGCCCTCGATGTTGCACCGACATGGAAAAAATCTAAAGGCCATCTAACCTACACTATGCCCTTATCATCCATATGCTTATCCAATAAATTTTTAAATGCCCTCAATGTTGGCGTGTTCACTACTGTTGCAGGTAGGGCATTCCACGGCCTCACCACTCTTTGCGTAAAAAACCCACCTCTGACCTCTGTCCTATATCTATTACCCCTCAATTTAAGGCTATGTCCCCTCGTGCTAGCCACCTCCTTCCGCGGGAGAAGGCTCTCGCTGTCCACCCTATCTAACCCTCTGATCATTTTGTATGCCTCTATTAAGTCACCTCTTAACCTTCTTCTCTCTAACGAAAACAACCTCAAGTCCATCAGCCTTTCCTCATAAGATTTTCCCTCCATACCAGGCAACATCCTGGTAAATCTCCTCTGCACCCGTTCCAAAGCTTCCACGTCCTGCCTATAATGAGGCGACCAGAACTGTACGCAATACTCCAAATGCGGCCGTACTTGAGTTTTGTACAACTGCAACATGACCTCATGGCCCCGGAACTCAATCCCTCTACCAATAAAGGCCAACACACCATAGGCCTTCTTCACAGCCCTATCAACCTGGGTGGCAACTTTCAGGGATCTATGTACATGGACACCGAGATCCCTCTGCTCATCCACACTACCAAGAATTTTACCATTAGCCAAATATTCCGCATTTCTGTTATTCGTTCCAAAGTGAATCACCTCACACTTCTCCACATTAAACTCCATTTGCCACCTCTCAGCCCAGCTCTGCAGCTTATCTATGTCCCTCTGTAACCTGCAACATCCTTCCGCACTGTCTACAACTCCACCGACTTTAGTGTCGTCTGCAAATTTACTCACCCATCCTTCTGCGCCCTCCTCTAGGTCATTTATAAAAATGACAAACAGCAACGGCCCCAGAACAGATCCTTGTGGTACGCCACTCGTAACTGAACTCCATTCTGAACATTTTCCATCAACTACCACTCTCTGTCTTCTTTCAACTAGCCAATTTCTGATCCACATCTCTAAATCACCCTCAATCCCCAGCCTCCGTATTTTCTGCAATAGCCGACCGTGGGGAACCTTATCAAACGCTTTACTGAAATCCATATACACCACATCAACTGCTCTACCCTCGTCTACCTGTTCAGTCACCTTCTCAAAGAACTCGATAAGGTTTGTGAGGCATAACCTACCCTTCACAAAACCATGCTGACTGTCCCTAATCATATTATTCCTATCTAGATGATTATAAATCGTATCTTTTATAATCCTCTCCAAGACTTTACCCACAACAGACGTTAGGCTCACCGGCCTATAATTACCGGGGTTATCTCTACTCTCTTCTTGAACAAAGGGACCACATTTGCTATCCTCCAGTCCTCTGGCACTATTCCTGTAGCCAATGATGACTTAAAAATCAAAGCCAAAGGCTCAGCAATCTCTTCCCTGGCTTCCCAGAGAATCCTAGGAAAAATCCCATCCGGCCCCGGGGACTTATCTATTTTCACCTTGTCCAGAATTGCCAACACTTCTTCCCTACGCACCTCAATGCCATCTATTCTAATAGCCTGGGTCTCAGCATTCTCCTCCACAATATTATCTTTTTCTTGAGTGAATACTGACGAAAAGTATTCATTTAGTATCTCGCTTATCTCCTCAGCCTCCACACACAACTTCCCACCACTGTCCTTGACTGGCCCTACTCTTACCCTAGTCATTCTTTTATTCCTGACATACCTATAGAAAGCTTTTGGGTTTTCCTTGATCCTACCTGTCAAAGACTTCTCATGTCCCCTCCTTCCTCGTCTCAGCTCTCTCTTTAGATCCTTCCTCGCTTCCTTGTAACTATCAAGCGCCCCAACTGAAACTTCACGCCTCATCTTCACATAGGCCTCCTTCTTCCTCTTAACAAGAGATTCCACTTCTTTGGTAAACCACGGTTCCCTCGCTCGACCCCTTCCTCCCTGCCTGACTGGTACGTACTTATCAAGAACATGTAATAGCTGTTCCTTGAACAAGCTCCACATATCCAGTGTGCCCAACCCCTGCAGCCTACTTCTCCAACCAACACATCCTAAGTCATGTCTAATGGCATCATAATTGCCCTTCCCCCAGCTATAACTCTTGCCCTGCGGGGTATACTTATCCCTTTCCATCACTAACGTAAAGGTCACCGAATTGTGGTCACTGTTTCCAAAGTGCTCACCTACCTCCAGATCTAACACCTGGCCTGGTTCATTACCCAAAACCAAATCCAATGTGGCCTCGCCTCTTGTTGGCCTGTCAACATATTGTGTCAGGAAACCCTCCTGCACACATTGTACAAAGAATGACCCATCTAATGTACTCGAACTATATCTTTTCCAGTCAATATTTGGAAAGTTAAAGTCTCCCATAACAACTACCCTGTTACTTTTGCTCTTTTCCAGAATCATCTTCGCCATCCTTTCCTCTACATCCCTAGAACTATTAGGTGGCCTATAGAAAACTCCCAACAGGGTGACCTCTCCTTTCCTGTTTCTAACCTCAGCCCATACTACCTCAGAAGAAGAGTCCCCATCTAGCATCCTTTCCGCCACCGTAATACTGTCCTTGACTAGCAGCGCCACACCTCCCCCTCTTTTGCCCCCTTCTCTGAGCTTACTAAAACACCTAAACCCCGGAACCTGCAACAACCATTCCTGTCCCTGCTCTATCCATGTCTCTGAAATGGCCACAACATCGAAGTCCCAGGTACCAACCCATGCTGCCAGTTCCCCTACCTTATTTCGTATACTCCTGGCATTGAAGTAGACACACTTCAAACCACCTACCTGAACACTGGCACCCTCCTGCGAAGTCAAATCTGTGCTCCTGACCTCTATACTCTCAATCTCCCGTACCCCAAAACTACAATCCAGGTTCCCATGCCCCTGCTGAATTAGTTTAAACCCCCCCAAAGAGGTTAGATGGCCTTTAGATTTTTTCCATGTCGGTGCAACATCGAGGGCCGAAGGGCCTGTACTGCGCTGTATCGTTCTATGAAGTATGATATGGGGAGATGAGATTCGTTTGTGATTGACACAGGGATATGGGGAAATTGGATTTGTTTCGGGATTGATACAGGGCTATGGGAATAGAGTGGGGCAGTGCAGTTTAAATAGTTTTGGGATTGACACAGGGATATGGTGAGATGGGATTAGTTTGGGATTTGCACAGGGATATGGGGAGAGAGTGGGGCAATGTGATTAGTTTGGGATTGTTACAGGTCTATGGGAAGAGAGTGGGGCAGATGTATTAGTTTGGAAATTGCTACAGGGCTATGGGAGAGAGAGGGGCACTGGGATTAGTTTGGGATTGATACAGGGCTGTGGGGAGAGTAGGGCAGTGGGATTAGTTTGGAGATTGATACAGGGCTATGGGGAGAGAGTGGGACAGTTGGGTTAGTTTGAGAATTGATACTGGGCTGTGGCCATGAGGTCATGCTAAATGCCCGTAGTGTCCTAAAAATAAGGGGGGGGGGGTTGTTGGGTACAGGGTGGATACGCGGGTTTGAGTAGGGTGATCATTGCTCGGCACAACATCGAGGGCCGAATGGCCTGTTCTGTGCTGTACTGTTCTATGTTCTATAATATATGGGGAGATGGGATTAGTTTGGAATTGACACATGGATATGGGGAGATGGGATTAGTTCGGTATTGAAACATGGATATGGGGCGATGGGATTACTTTGGTATTGACAGATTAATATGGGGAGATGTGATTAGTGTTGGATTGACACACGGATAAGGGGAGATGGGATTAGTGTTGGATTGATACATGGATATGGGGTGATGGTATTAGTGTTGGATTGATACATGGATATGGGGAGATGGGATTAGTTTGGGATTGACAAAGGGATATGGGGAAATGGGATTCGTTTCGGGATTGATACAGGGCTATGGGAATAGAGAGGGGCAGTGCAGTTAAAATAGTTTTGGGATTGACACATGGATATGGGGTGATGGGATTAGTTTGGGATTGACACAGGGATATGGGGAGAGGGTGGGACAGTGTGATTAGTTTGGGATTGATACAGGGCTATGGCGATCGAGCGGTGCAGTGGGATTAGTTTGGGATTGATACAGGGCTATGGTGAGAGAGTGGGGCAATGTGATTAGTTTGGGATTGTTACAGGTCTATGGGAAGAGAGTGGGGCAGTGGGATTAGTTTGGGATTGTTACAGGTCTATGGGAAGAGAGTGGGGCAGATGTATTAGTTTGGAGATTGTTACAGGGCTACGGGGAGTGTGTTTGGCTATGGGATTAGTTTGGAGATTGATACAGTGATATTGTGAGAGGGTGGGGCAGTGGGATTAGTCTGGGGATTGATACAGTGCTATGGGGAGAGAGTGGGACAGTGGGGTTAGTTTGAGAATTGATACAGGGCTATGCTGAGAGAGTGGGGCATTGGGATTATTTTGGGATTGATACAGGGCTATGGGAGAGAGTGAGGCAGTGGGATTAGTTCTGGATTGATTCAGGTCTATGGGTTGAGAGCGGGGCAGTGGGATTAGTTTGGGATTGATACAGGGCTATGGGGAGAGAGTGGGGCAGTGGGATTAGTTTGGGGATTGATACAGGGCTATGGGGAGGGAGTGGGGCAGTCGGATTAGTTGGTGATTGATACCGGGCTATGGGGACAGGTGCGGAGCAGTGGGCTTAGTCTGGGGATTGATAAAGCGCTATGGGGAGAGTGTTGGGCAGTGAGATTAGTTTGGGGATTGATACAGGGCTATGGGGAGAGATTGGGGCAGTGGGATTAGATTGGGGATTCATACGGGGCTATGGGGATAGGTGCGGAGCAGTGGAATTAGTTTGGGAATTGATAAAGCGCTATGGGGAGAGTGTTGGGCAGTGGGATTAGTTTGGGGACTGATACAGGCATATGGAGAGATTGGATGTTTGGTATTGACACGGATATTGGGAGGTGTGATTTGTTTTGTGATTGACACAGTGAATGGGAAAATGGGACTGGTATGGGATTGACACACGGATACACGGAGATGGGATTAGTTTGGGATTGACACATGGATATGGGGTGGTGGGGTTAGTGTTTGATTGACACATGGATATGGGTAGATGTGATTCGTGTTCGATTGACACATGGATATTCGGAGATGTGATTAGTTTGGGATTGACACATGGATATGGGGAGATGGGATTAGTGTTGGATTGACACATGGATATGGGGAGATTTGATTAATTCGGGATTGATACATGGATATAGGGAGATGGGATTAGTGTTGGAGTGACACATGGATATGGGAGATGGTGTTCGTTTGGGATTGACACATGGATATGGGCAGATGGGATTCGTTTGGGATTGAAACATGGATATGGGGAGATGGGATTAGTTTGGGATTGACAAATGGATATGGGGAAATGTGATGTGTTGGATTGACACATGGATATGGGGAGATGGGATTAGTGTTGGATTGATACATGGATATGGGGTGATGGTATTAGTGTTGGATTGACACATGGATATGGGGAGATTTGATTAATTCGGGATTGATACATGGATATAGGGAGATGGGATTAGTGTTGGAGTGACACATGGATATGGGAGATGGTGTTCGTTTGGGATTGACACATGGATATGGGCAGATGGGATTAGTTTGGGATTGAAACATGGATATGGGGAGATGGGATTAGTTTGGGATTGACAAATGGATATGGGGAAATGTGATGTGTTGGATTGACACATGGATATGGGGAGATGGGATTCGTGTTGGATTGATACATGGATATGGGGTGATGGTATTAGTGTTGGATTGATACATGGATATTGGGAGATGGGATTAGATTGGTATTGACACATGGATATGGGGAGATGGGATTAGTTTGGGATAGACACATGGACATGGGGAGATGGGATTATTTTGGGATTGACACATGGATATGGGGAGATGGGATTAGTTTAGGATTGTGACATGGATATGGGGAGATGGGATTAGTGTTGGATTGACACATGGATATGGGGAGATGGGATTAGTTTGGGATTGACACTGGGCTATTGGGAGATGGGATTAGTGTTGGATTGACACATGGATATGGGGAGATGGGATTAGTTTGGGATTGACACTGGGCTATTGGGAGATGGGATTAGTTTGGGATTGACACAGGGATATGGGGAAATGGGATTCGTTTCTGGATTGATACAGGGCTATGGGAATAGAGTGGGGCAGTGCAGTTAAAATACTTTTGGGATGGACACAGGGATATGGGGATATGGGATTAGTTTGGGATTGATACAGGGCTATGGTGATAGAGCGGTGCAGTGGGATTTGTTTGGGATTGATACAGGGCTATGGGGAGAGAGTGGGGCAGTGTGATTAGTTTGGGATTGTTACAGAGCTATAGGGAGAGAGTGGGGCAGATGTATTAGTTTGGAGATTGTTACAGGGCTACGGGGAGTGTGTGGGGAGTGGGATTAGTTTTGAGATTGATACAGGGATATTGTGAGAGCGTGGGGCTGTGGGATTAGTTTGGGGATTGATACAGGGCTATGGGGAGAGAGTGGGGCAATTGGATTAGTTTGGGGATTGATATAGGGCTGTGGGGAGAGAGTGTGGCAGTGGGATTAGTTTGGGATTGATACAGGGCTATGGGGAGAGAATTGGGCAGTGGGATTAGTTTTGGATTGATACAGGGCTATGGGGAAAGAGTGGGGCAGTGGGATTAGATTGGGGATTGATACAGGTCTGATAAACTGCACAGAAATCACTGTAGATAAGGGTATACTATCCAGGATCCACTATAAATAATGATACTCTATCCATGGACCACTGTAAATAATGATATACTGCCCAGGACCCACTGTAAATAATGATATACTACCCAGGGATCACTGTAAATAATGATATACTACCAGAGACCTGTGTGAATAATGATATACTCCCTTGAACCTCTATAAATAATGGCATGTTGCCCCGGGACAACTGCAAATAATGATATGCAACTATGGGACCACTGGAAATAATGATATACTACCCAGAAACCATTGTAAATAATGATATACTACCAAGTGAACCACTGTGAATAATGATGATATTGTCCAGGGGCAATTGTATATAATGATATACTGCACAGGGTCCACTGTAAATAATCACACATTTCACAGGGACAACTTTAAATATTGAAATACTACACAGGAACCATTATAAATAATGATATACTACCAAGGGAACCACTGTGAATAATGATTATACGGCCAGGGAAATTGAAAATAATGATATACTAGCTAGTGACACTGTAAATAATGATATTCTACACAGGGACCACTGTAAATAACAATATTCTACCAAAGGACCACTGTAAATAATGATATCCTACCCAGGGACCACTACATATAATGATATGCTGCCCAGGAACCATTGTAAATAATGATATTGTGCACAGGGATCACTGTAAATAATGACATACTACTCAGGGACCAATGTAAATAATGAAATACTGCACAGGGACCACTGTAAATAATGATATACTGCCCAGGGACCATTGTAAATAATGGTATGCTAGCAAGGGACCACTGTAAATAATGATATACTGCCCAGGGACCACTGTAAATAATGACATACTACCCCGGGATCACTGTAAATAATGATATTTTTCCCAGGGACCACTGTAAATAATGATATTCTAGCCAGGGACCACTGTAAATAATGATGTACTACCAAGGCTCCACTGTAAATAATGATAATCTACCCAGGGACCACTAAAAAATGATACACTACCCAGGGATCACTGTAAATAATGATATAAGAACATAAGGACATCAAAACGAGGAGCAGGAGTGGGCCATCTGGCCCCTCGAGCCTGCTCCACCATTTAATGAGATCATGGCTGATCTTTTGTGGACTCAGCTCCACTTTGCGGCCCGAACACCATAACCCTTAATCCCTTTATTCTTCAAAAAACTATCTATCTTTACCTTAAAAACATTGAATGAAGGAGCCTCAACTGCATCACTGGGCAAGGAATTCCATAGATTCACAACCCTTTGGGTGAAGAAGTTCCTCCTAAACTCATTCTTAAATCGACTTCCCCTTATTTTGAGGCTATATCCCCTAGTTCTGCTTTCACCCGCCAGTGGAAACGTCCTGCCCGCATCTATCCTATCTATTCACTTCATAATTTTAAATGTTTCTATAAGATCCCCCCCTCATCCTTCTAAATTCCAACGAGTACAGTCCCAGTCTACTCAACCTCTCCTCATAATCCAAACCCTTCAGCTCTGGGATTAACCTAGTGAATCTCCTCTGCACACCCTCCAGTGCCAGAACGTCCATTCTCAAGTAAGGAGAACAAAACTGAACACAATACTCCAGGTGTGGCCTCACTAACACCTTATACAATTGCAACATAACCTCCCGAGTCATAAACTCCATCCCTCTAGCAATGAACGACAACGTTCCATTTGCCTTCTTAATCACCTGTTGCACCTGTAAACCAACCTTCTGTGACACATGCACTAGCACACCCAAGTCTCTCTGCTCAGCGGCATGCTTTAATATTTACTGCCCAGGGATCTCTGTAAATAATATTATCTTGCCTAGGGACACTGTAAATAATCATATTCTACACAGTGATAACTGTAAATATTGATATACTGCCCAGGGATCTCTTTAAATAATGATATACTGCCCAGGGATCTCTGTAAATAATGATATACTGCACATGGATCTCTGTAAATAATGATATACTGCCCAGTGATCTTTGTAAATAATGATATACCATCCAGGTACCACTGTAAATAATGATATACTGCCCAAAGACCACTGCAAATAATGATATACTGCACAGTGACTACTGTAAATAATGATGTACTGCCCAGGGATCTCTCTAAATAATGATATTCTGCCGAGGGATCACTGAAAATAATGATATTCTGCCAAGGGACAACAGTAAATAATTATAGTCTACCCAGGGACCACAGTAAATAATGATATTCTACCCAGGGACCACTGTAAATACTCATATACTGCCCAGGGACCATTGTAAATAATGATAAACTGCCCAGGGACCACTGTAAATAATGATATACTGTTCAGGTCCCACTGTAAATAATGGTATACTGCCCAGGGATCACTGTGAATAAAGATATTCTACCCTGGGACCACAGAAAATATTTATGTTCACCCAGAGACCACTGTATATAATGATATTCTAAACAGGGACCACTGTAGATAATGATATTCTGCCCAGGGACCACGGTAAATAATGATATGCTACACAGGGACCACTGTAAATAATGATACCCTGCTCAGGGATCACTGAAAATAATGATATACTACCCAGGGAACACTGTAAATAATGATATACAGCACAATAATCACTGTAAATAATGATATACTGCCCAGAGACCACTGTGAATAACGATATTCTACCCAGGGATCACAGTAAATAATGATATTCTAAACAGGGACCACTGTAAATAATGATATACTGCCCAGGGACCACTGTAAATAATGAGGTACTGCCCAGGGACCACTGTAAATAATGATCTATTTCCCAGGGACACCATTAAATAATGATATAGTACCCAGAGACCACTGTGAATATGATATTCTACCCAGGGTTCACTGTAAATAATGATATTCTACACAGGGACCACTGTAAATAATGATATACTGCCCAGGGACCGTTGTAAATAATGATATACTACCCAGGGACCAAAGGAAATAATGATGTTCTACCCAGGGACTACTGTAAAGAATGATATACTGCCCAGGGACAACTGTACATAATGATATACTGCCCAGGGACCATTGCAAATAATGATATTCTACCCAAAGTTCACAGTACATAATGATATTCTACCCAAAGATCACAGTAAATAATGATATACTAACCAGGGACCACTGTACATAATGATATTCGACCCAAAGACAACAGTAAATGATAATATGCTACCCAGGGACCACTATAAATAATGATATACTACCCAGGGACCATTGTAAATAAAGATATACTGCCCAGGTATCACTGTAAATAATAATATACTTCCCAGGGACCACAGTAAACAATGCTATACTTCTCAGGGATCTCTGAAAAATAAAGATATGCTGCCCAGGGATCACATGAAATAATGATATACTACCCAGGGATCACTGTAAATAATGATATACTGCCCAGTTACCACTGTAAATAATGAGACCTACTTAAGGCCACTGTAAATAATGAGAGAGATGCAGAGAGAGGTGATTAGGGAGAGGGGAACAGGGAGAGAGATACACAGAGAGAGGCACATACATAGAGATATAGACGGTGGGATATAGAAAGAGATACAGGAAGAGAGATCCTGAGAGAGTTATGATAGAGAAAGAGAGAGGGAGGTACAGAAGGTGGGAGAGATACAGGGAGAGACATTCTGAGAGAGAGTTTTGATAGTGAAACAGAGACAGGGTACAGAATGATGGAGAGGGAGATACAGGATGAGATTACAGATTGAAAGCTAGATTCAGAGAGATTGGATTGGACAGGATTGTGTTTGCTTTTTGTTTATTGTCACGTCTACCGAGGGAGAGTGATATGTATTCTTCGCATCTCAACTGATCATTGAGAACATGGAAAGAAATGAAAAACGATAAGAGAGAGAGCGATACAGAGAGAGATACAGAGAGAAAGACACAGAGAGACACAGAGAGATACAGAGAGAGATACAGAGCGAGACACAGAGAGATACAGAGAGAGATATAGAGAGATACAGAGAGAGATACAGAGAGAGACGCAGTGAGAGATACAGAGAGAGATTCAGAGAGGCACAGAGAGATACAGAGATACAGAAAGAGACACAGTGAGATACAGAGAGAGATACAGAGAGAGATACAGAGAGAGACACAGAGAGAGATACAGAGAGAGATACAGAGAGATACAGAGAGAGACGCAGAGAGGTACAGAGAGAGATATAGAGAGATACAGAGATACAGAGTCAGAGAGATGCTTAGATTGCTACTGGGTGAGATACAGAGGGAGAGATACAGAGGGAGAGATGCAGAGAGAGATACAGAGAGATACAGAGAGAGAGATACAGATAGATAGAGAGATACGGAGAGAGATACAGAATCAGATACAGAGAGATATAGAGAGAAATACAGAGATAGATAAAGAGACAGAGATAGACATATGGATACAGAAAGACATACAGAGAGAGATACAGACAGATAGATACTGAGAGAGATACAGAGAGACGTACAGAGAGAGATACAGAGCGAGCCACAGAGAGAGATAAAGAGAGAGACGCAGAGAGAGATACAGAGAGAGATACAGAGAGGCACAAAAAGATACAGAGAGAGATACAGAAATAGACACAGTGAGATACAGAGAGAGATACCGAGAGAGATACAGAGAGAGACGCAGAGAGAGATACAGAGAGAGATACAGAGAGATACAGAGAGAGACGCAGAGAGGTACAGAGAGTGATACAGAGAGATACAGAGATGCAGAGAGCGATGCAGATAGATATAGAGGGATACAGAGATACAGAGTCAGAGAGATGCTTAGATTGATACAGAGTGAGATACAGAGGGAGAGATACAGAGGGAGAAATGCAGAGAGAGATACAGAGATAGATACAGAGAGATAAAGGGAAAGAGATACAGAGAGACACACACAGAGATACAGAGAGAGATACAGAGAGGTATAGAGAGATACAGAGATACAGAGTCAGAGAGATGCCTAGATTGATACTGAGTGAGATACAGAGGGAGATACAGACAGAGGTACAGAGAGATACAGAGAGATACAGAGAGAGATACAAAGAGAGACTAATAGATAGACACATAGAGAGATACAGAGAGAGGAACAGAGGGAGATACAGAGAGAGATACAGAGAGGTACAGAGAGAGACACAGAGAGAGATACAGAGAGAGATAGATAGAGAGAAAGAGAGAGAGGAATAGAGAGAGATACAGAGAGAGATACAGAGAGAGGTACAGAGAGAGACACAGAGAGAGATTCAGAGAGAGATAAAGAGAGAGAGAGAGATACAGAGAGAGATACAGAGAGAAATACAGAGATAGATAAAGAGACAGAGATAGACAGATAGATACAGAAAGACATACAGAGAGAGATACAGACAGATTGATACAGAGAGAGATACAGAGTGACGTACAGAGAGAGATACAGAGAGAGGTACAGAGTGAGATACAGAGAGAGATACAGAGAGAGGAAAAGAGGGAGATACAGAGAGATATACAGAGAGAGGTACAGAGAGATACAGAGAGAGATACAGAGAGAGATAAATAGAGAGACAGAGAGAGAGGAACAGAGAGAGATACAGAGAGAGATACAGAGAGAGGTGCAGAGAGAGACACAGAGAGAGACACAGAGAGATATACAGAGAGGGATTCAGAGAGAGATACAGAGAGAAATACAGAGATAGATAAAGAGACAGAGATAGACAGATGGATACAGAAAGACATACAGAGAGAGATACAGACAGATATATACAAAGAGAGATACAGAGAGACGTACAGAGAGAGATACAGAGAGAGGTACAGAGTGAGATACAGAGAGAGATACAGAGAGAGATACAGAGAGAGATACAGAAAGAGATACAGAGAGACAGATACAGACAGATAGATACAGAGAGAGATACAGAGAGAGATACAGAGAGAGATAGAGAGAGAGATACAGAGAGAGATAAGGAGAGAGAGATACAGAGAGAGACACAGAGAGAGATACAGAGATACAGAGAGAGGTATATAGAGAGATACAGAGGGAGATACAGAGAGCGATATAGAGAGAGATACAGAGATACAGAGAAAAACCGAGATACAGAGAGAGACAAGATCCAGAGAGAGATATAGAGACAGAGTGGAGCAGAGTGAGAAACAGAGACAGACAGTGAGAGATAGAGAGAGAGGGGGGGGGGGGGGGTTCAGAGAGAGGGAGCACCCTAAATAATGATATACTACCCAGGTCCCACTGTAAATAATGATATACTGCCCAGGGAAAATTGTAAATAATGATACACTACACAGGGACCACTGTAAATAATGATATACTGCCCAGGTACCACTGTAAATAATGATATGCTACCCAGGGACCACAGTAAATAAGGATGCACATGGACCACTGTAAATAATGATATTCTACCCAGGGACAACTGTAAATGATGATATACTGCCCAGGGACCACAGTAAATAATGATATACTACCCTGGGACAAGTTCAATAATGATCTACTGCCCGGGGATCACTGTATATAATGATATACTGCCCAGGGAGCACTATAAATAATGATATACTGCCCAGGGACCACTGTAAATAATTATATACTGCCCAGGGACCACTGTAAATAATGATGTACTACACATAGACCACTGTAAATAATGATATTCTACCCAAAGACCACAGTAAATAGTGATATTTTACACAGGGACCATTGCAAATAATGATATTCTACCCAAAGTTCACAGTAAATAATGATATTCTACCCAAAGATCACAGTAAATAATGCTATACTACACAGGGACCACTGTAAATAATGATATACTAACCAGGGACCACTGTACATAATGATATTCGACCCAAAGACAACAGTAAATGATTATATGCTACCCAGGGACCACTGTAAATAATTATATACTACGCAGGGACCACTGTAAATAATGATATACAAGCCAGGGACCACTGTAAATAATGATATACTGCCCAGGGACCACTGTAAATATGATATACTACACAGAGACCTCTGTAAATAATGATATGCTACCCAGGGACCACTGCAAATAATGATATACTAAACAGGGAACACTGTAAATAATGATATACTGCCCAGGGACCACTGTTAATAATGATATACTTCCCAGAGTCCTCTGTAAATAATGATATGCTACCCAGGGACCACTGTAAATAATGATATACTACCCAGGGAACACTGTAAATAATGGCATACTGCCCAGGGACCACTGTAAATAATGATATACTGCCCAGGGACCACTGTGAATAATTGAAAAACTGTGAATAATGATATACTGCACAGGGACCACTGTAAATAATGATTATCTACCCAGTGACCTCTGTAAATAATGATATACTGCACAGGGACCACTGTAAATAATCATATACTACCCAGGGACCACTGTAAAAAATGATTATCTACGCAGTGACCTCTGTAAATAATGATTATCTACCCAGTGATCACTGTAAATAATGATATACTGCCCAGGTACCACTGTAAATAATGATATAATAATAATCTCTCTCAGGATCTCTCTTCCTGTATCTCTTTCAGTATCCCACCGTCTACACAGATGCAGAGAGAGGTGAAGAGAGATACAGAGAGGGAGACAGAGAGAGAGAGACAGATACAGAGAGACAGAAAGAGAGAGACAGAGAGAGATGCACAGAGAGAGAGATACAGAGTCAGACAGATACTTAGAGATAGAGATACAGAGAAAGATGCAGAGAGGGTTTCTGAGAGAGATACTGAGAGGGTGATACAGAGTGAAATACAGAGAGAGATACAGAGAGAGGTACAGAAAATGGAACATAAAAATACAGTGAGAGATATAGAGAGAGATACACAAAGAGGTACAGAGAGAGATACAGAGTGAGATACAGAGAGATATACAGTGAGAGAGATGCAGAGAGCGATGCTGAGAGAGATACAGAGAGATACAAAGAGAGATACAGAGAGAGAGACAGAGAGGAATACAGCTAGAGATACAGAGAGAGAGATACAGGGAGAGGTACAGAGAGAGATACATAGAGAGATACAGAGGGGGGTACAGAGAGATACAGAGATAGAGAGACAGATACAGAGACAGTTACACACAGACAGAGAGATACAGAGAAAGATACAGAGAGATACAGAGATACAGAGAGATACAGAGAAAGGGATACAGAGATAGAAAGACAGATACAGAGACAGATACACATAGAAAGATACAGAGAGAGATACAGAGAGAGGTAAAAAGAGATACTGACAGAGAGATACAGAGAGAGAGAGATACAGAGAGACATACAGAGAGAGATACAGAGTGATAGAGAGAGAGATACAGAGAGAGATACAGAGAGAGATACAGAGAGAGACACAGAGAGAGATACAGAGAGAGATACAGTGAGAGATACAGAGAGAGATACAGACAGAGATACAGAGGGAGGTAGAGAGAGACACAGAGATACAGAGATAGATACAGGGACAGATACACACACAGAGATACAGAGAGTGATACAGAGGGAGTTAGAGAGAGACACAGAGATACAGAGATAGACACAGGGACAGATACACACACAGAGATACAGAGGGAGATACGGGGGGAGGCACAGAGCGAGGTACAGAGAGAGATACTGAGAGAGATACAGAGGGAGGTACAGAGAGACACAGAGATACAGAGGAAGACTCAGGGACAGACATAGAGACACAGAGATACATGAATACAGTCCCTGGTTCTTCTGGTCACGGATGACACCACTCCCTCCCTGCCAATCTTTCCCCTGCCCTCCGTTCTGACTCTAGACATGTCCTGGTGACTAACATTATACTGACTGCTGTGTCACTCCAGGATTTATCCCTCTCTCCTTTTATACACAGGATGGGACATTGAAAATCCCCCAGTCCCCAGGAGCCACTCAGATATCAATGGGGATTGAATACCATGGTCAGTGTTTGCACTATTTCCACACTGCATCCCTCAGTCACTGTCACACAGCCAATTCAGACCAGGGTTAATCTTCTATTTCATTGTGATATAAAAACTATTGTATTGAAAGGGGTTAACTGAGCCTATTTGTTTAGTGAGTGTGATTAATGTCAGTCTCCATGGATACTAACCGTGTCACTGGAGGGTTTCTCGCTGCTATTAATAAGCGATTCCTTTCACCGTGTTATCCCAAACTGTCAGGGGGACCGTCAATTCCAACACTGACAGAGATCAGCGGCTCCAGAGAGACTGAGAGGAGGGATCAGAATCTGGGAACTATCCATAGGAACGTTACAGCAATGGAATAGAATCTGGGAACTATCCACAGGGACGTTGCAGCAATGGAACAGAATCTGGGAGCTATCCACAGGAACGTTACAGCAATGGATCAGAATCTGGGACCTATCCACAGGAACGTTACAGCAATGGATCAGAATTTGGGAACTATCCACAGGAACGTTACAGCAATGGATCAGAATCTGGGAACTATCCACAGGGACGTTGCAGCAATGGATCAGAATCTGGGAACTAACCACAGGAACGTTACAGCAATGGATCAGAATCTGGGAACTATCCACAGGGACGTTACAGCAATGGAGAGGAGTTTATCCGATGGTCTTTATTGGATTTCTGTATATCCTTTCCCTTCACCAGATTGGATCCGCGGCGCACTGATCATAATGCAAGCGGGTTATTATCCCCTCCTGGCTATTGTCGGTATCCCTGGTAAGTCTCCCTGTCCAGTTATTTATTGTATAAATTGCTTTAAGTGTATTATTGCTCTGGTCATTTCCATCTTGGAAAGATTGAATGCATGTTCTTCAGTTCCAGTCACTAATCTCAGTCCCTATCCAGTACCCACACACCGCTCCCTGGCTGAAATCGGAGTCTGTTCACAATCTCCGCACTCCCTTTGACACTGACATTATTTATATCCAGATGTTCTCAATTCCCAATCCTGCCCACACGCCATGGCCTAACCCCAGCCGCAGAATAATCCATTATCTGTGTCTGAGTTAAATCCAGGCTGGACTATTGAGATTAAATTCTAGTCACCCAATTGCTGTTACAAATCTTTATGAAGCACAGATCACCCCCAACTCTGATGTCCATATCCTAACCCTTACCCATTCCCAGGTACATACCATCCCTGTGCTCACTGATACCCAATCCCAGGCACATTCCATCCCTGTGCTCACTGATACCCAATCCCAGTCACATACCATCCCTGTGCTCACTGATACCCAATCCCAGCAACATACCATCCCTGTGCTCACTGATACCCAATCCCAGTCACATACCATCCCGGTGCTCACTGATACCCAATCCCAGTCACATACCATCCCTGTGCTCATTGATTCACATTGCTTCCCAGTCTGGCAGCATCTCAATAGCAATATTCTCATTCTGAGATTGAAATCCTCCACAGTCTCACACAATCATTTCAATCATTTCCAATGAAATCAGATAATTTTCATTCCATGTCCAGTTCTGTTATTGGAAAGTTAGTGGGTGTGATGAGGCTGAGTTTCTGGCGGTTGTGCTACTGGGAATTTAGTGGAGGTGAAGAGGAAGTGTTTCTGGAGGTTGTGTTATTGGGTAGTTAATGGAGGTGATGTGGATGTCTTTCTGGAGGTTGTGTGCTTGGGAAGTTCGTGGGTGGGGGGGGGGGGTGTGGATATGTTTCTGCGTGTTGTCTTATTGGCAAATTAGTGGGAGTGATGAGGATAGATGTCTGAAGGTTTTGTTATTGGAAAGTTAGTGGAGTTGTTGTGGATGCGTTACGAGAGGCTGTCTATTTGGGAAGTTAGAGGAGGTGATGAGGATGAGATCCTCGAGTATGTGTTATGGGATGTTGGAAGAGGTGATAGAGATGTGTTTCTGGATGTTGTGTTATTGCGGAATTAGTGGAGAGGATGTGTATGTGTTTCTGGAGATTGTGTTATTGGGAAGTTAGTGGAGGTGATGAGGATGTGTTTCTGGAGGTTGTGTTATTGAGAAGTTAGTGGAGGTGATGAGGATGTGTTTCTGGCGGATGTGTGGTTGGGAAGTTTTGGAGGTGATGAGGATGCGTTTCTGGAGGTTGTGTTATTGGGAAGTTAGTGGGTGTGATGTGGATGGGTTTCTGGAAGTTGTGTTGTAGGGAAGTTAGTGGAGGTGCTGTGGATAGTTTTCTGGAGGCTGTGTTATTGGGAAGTTAGTGGGTGTGATGTGGATGGGTTTCTGGAGATTGTGTTATTGGGAAGTTAGTGGCGGGTGATGTGGATGGGTTTCTGGAGGTTGTGGTTATTAGACAGTTAGTGGGTGTGGTGAGGATGGGTTTGTGGATATTTTGCTATTGGGAAGTTAGTGGACATGAAGTGGATGGTTGTGTTGTTGCGTAGTTAGCTCCGGATTTTCGGCGGGAGCAGTGTCCAGGGGCCTGTCCGGATGGTAAGTTTACCTTTAAAAATTTACCTTTAGAGCTGTATGAAGTCGGTCGTGGGTATTTCTGGGAAGATTTGTTAGTACCTGTATGTATAAGTTGGGCGGTTGCTAATCCCGAGACACTACATTTGTAGTGTCCCCCACCACTCCACCTCTTCCAACCTAATTGAATATCAGGGAATCTCTTCCTTTCTTTTTCTAGATTTATCTAGAGGAGATGGTAAGGAAGGCACAATGTTCCTCCTGCAGAATGTTTGAGGTGAGGGACGCCGTTATTGTCCCTGCTAATTTCATCTGTGGGAAGTGCACCCAACTCCAGCTCCTCAAAAACCGTGTCAGGGAACTGGAGCTGGAGCTGGATGAACTTCGGATCATTCGGGAGGCAGAGGTGGTCATAGATAGAAGATTCAGGGAGGTAGATACGCCAAAGAATAAAGATAGATGGGTGTCGGTGAGAGGGGCTGGGGGTAAGCAGTCAGTACAGGGATCCCCTGTGGTCGTTCCCCTTAGTAACAGGTATACCACTTTGGATACTGTTGGGGGGGACTTACCAGGGTCAGCCATGGGGTACAGGTTTCTGGCACAGAGTCTGTCGCTGTTGCTCAGAAGGGAAGGGGGGAAAGGAGTAGAACATTAGTCATTGGAGAGTTAGGGGGATAGATAGGAGATTATGTGGGAACGAGATAGACTCGCGTTGGTGTGTTGCCTCCCAGGTGCCAGGGCCCGCGATGTCTCGGATTGTGTTTTCGGGATCCTTAAGAGGGAGGGGGAGCAGCCCCATGTCGTGGTCCACATAGATACCAACGACATAGGTAGGAAAAGGGATAGGGATGTCAGGCAGGAATTCAGGGAACTAGGGTGGAAACAGAGCTAGAACAAATAAAGTTATTATCTCTGGGTTGTTACCCGTGCTATGTGCTAGCGAGACGAGGAATAGGGAGAGAGAGCAGTTAGACACGTGGCTGCAGGGATGGTGCAGGAGGGAGGGTTTCACATTCCTGGACAATTGGGGCTTATTCTGGGGTAGGTGGGACCTCTACAAACGGGATGGTCTACACCTGGACCAGAGGGGTACTAATATCCTCGGGGGGAGGTTTGCGAATGCTCTTCGGGAGGGTTTAAAATAGTTCACCATGGATTGGGAACCTGAAATGTAGCTCCAATACACAAGAAGCTGAGAGTAGTGAGGTCATGAGTAAGGTTTCAAAGTTGCAGGGGTGTGCCGGCAGGAACGAAGGTGGTTTAAAGTGTGTTTACGTCAATGCCAGGAGCATCCGGAATAAGGTGGGAGAGCTGGCGGCATGGGTTGGTACCTGGGACTTCGATGTTGTGGACATTTCGGAGACATGGATAGAGCAGGGCGAGGAATGGCTGTTGCAGGTGTCCGGGTTTAGATATTTCAGTGAGCTCAGGGAAGGTGGTAAGAGAGGGGGAGGGGTGGCATTGTTTGTCAAGGACAGTATTACGGTGGCTGAGAGGACATTTGACGAGGACTCGAATACTGAGGTAGTATGGGCTGAGTTAAGAAACAGGAAAGGAGAGGTCACCGTGTTAGGGATTTTCTATAGGCCTCCGAAAAGTTCCAGAGATGTAGCGGAAAGGATTGCAAAGATGATTCTGGATAGGAGCGAAAGTACCAGGGTAGTTGTTATGGGGGACTTTAACATTCCAAATATTGACTGGAAACACTTTAGTTCGAGTACTTTAGATGGGTCCGTTTTTGTCCAATGTGTGCAGGAGGGTTTCCTGATGCAGTATGTAGATAAGCCAAAGAGAGGCGAGGCCGTATAGGATTTGTTACTGGGTAATAAACCAGGACAGGTGTTAGATTTGGAGGTAGGTGAGCACTTTCGTGATAGTGATCCCGATTCAGTTACGTTTACTTTAGCGATGGAAGGGGAGAGGTATACACCACTGGGCAAGAGTTATAGCTGGGGGAAAGGCAATTATGATGCAATGAGGCAAGACTTAGGATGCATCGGCAGGAGAGGAAAACTGCAGGGGATGGGCACAATGGAAATGTGGAGCATGTTCAAGGAACAGCTACTGCCTGTTAGGCAGGGAGGAAGTGGTCGAGCGAGGGAACCGTTGGTTACTAAAGCAGTTAAAACACTTGTCAAGAGGAAGAAGCAGGCTTATGTGAAGATGAGACGTGATGGTACCGTTAGGGCGCATGTGAGTTACAAGTTAGCTAGGAAGGCTCTAAAGAGAGCGAAGAAGAGCCAGGCGAGGACACGATAAGTCTTTGGCAGTTAGGATAAAGGATAACCTTAAAGCTTTCTATGGATGTGTCAGGAATAAAAGAATGACTCAGGTAAGAGTAGGGCCAGTCAAGGACAGTAATGGGAAGTTGTGCGTGGAGTCTGAGGAGATAGCAGAGGTGCGAAATAAGTATTTTTCGTCTGTATTCACACAGGAAAAAGACAAAGTTGTCGAGGAGAATACTGAGATACAGGCTACTTGCCTAGAATGGCTTGAGGTCCATAAGGAGGAGGTGTTAGCCATTCTGGAAAGTGTGAAAATAGATACGTGCCCTGGGCCGGATGGGATTTATCTTAGGATTCTCTGGGAAGCTACGGAGGAAATTGCTGAGCCTTTGGCTTAGATCTTTAATTCATCTTTGTCCACAGGAATAGTGCCAGAGGATTGGAGGATAGCAAATGTTGTCCCCTTGTTCATGAAGGGGAGTAGAGATAACCCCGGTAACTATAGACCAGTGAGCCTTACTTCTGTTGTGGGAATAGTCTTGGAAAGGTTTATAAGAGATAGTATGTATAATCATCTGGAAAGGAATAATTTGATTAGAGTTAGTCAACATGGTTTTTTGAAGGGTAGCACGTGCCTCACAAACCTCATTGAGTTCTTCGAAAAGGTGACCAAACAGGTGGATGAGGATAAAGCAGTTTATGAGGTGTATATGGATTTCCGTAAAGCGTTTGATAAGATTCCCCATGGTAGGCTATTGCAGAAAATACAGAGGCATGGGATTCAGAGTGATTTAGCAGTTTGGATCAGAAATTGGCTAGTTGATGGAAGACAAATGGTGGTGGTTGATGGGAAATGTTCAGCCTGGTGTCCAGTTACTAGTGGTGTACCACAAGGATCTGTTTTGATGCCGCTGCTGTTTTTCATTTTTATAAATGACCTGGAGGGAGGCGTAGAAGATGGGTGAGTAAATTTGCCCATGACACTAAAGTCGGTGGAGTTGTGGACAGTGCAGAAGGATGTTACAAGTTACAGAGGGACATAGATAAACTGCAGAGCTCGGCTGACAGGTGGCAAATGGAGTTTAATTTGGAAAGTGTGAGGTGATTCATTTTGGAAGGAATAACAGAAAGGCAGAGTACTGGTCTAATGGTCAGATTCTTGGTAGTGTGGACGAGCAGAGAGATCTCGGTGTCCATGTCCACAGATCCCTGAAAGTTGCCACCCAGGTTGAGAGGGTTGTTAAGAAGGCGTACGGTGTGTTAGGTTTTATTGGTAGAGGAAGTGAGTTTCGGAACCATGAGGACATGTTGCAGTTGTACAAAACTCTGGTGCGGCCGCATTTGGAGTATTGCGTACAGTTTTGGTCGCCTCATTATAGGAAGGATGTGGAAGCATTGGAAAGGGTGCAGACGAGATTTACAAGGATGTTGCCTGGTATGGAGGGAAGATCTTACGAGGAAAGGCTGAAGGACTTGAGGCTGTTTCCGTTTGAGAAAGGTTGAGGTGAATTAATTGAGGCATAAAGGATGATCAGAGGATTAGATAGGGAGCATTGAGAGCATTTTTTCTCGGATGGTGATCTCCAGCACGAGGGGACATATCTTTAAATTGACGGGAGATATATATATAGGACAGATGTCAGAGGTAGGTTCTTTACTCAGAGAGTAGTAAGGGTGTGGAATGCCCTGCCTGCAGCAGTAGTGGACTCGCCAACACTAAACGCATTCAAACTGTTATTGTTTAGGCTGTTCTGGAAAATACAGAAAAGGTGTCATTTGAAACATTGAAGTCTGGCAATATCTGGTCTGAGAGGGTACAGGGAAAGAATAAACATTTTAAATAAGACACTTCCCTGCCCTTGGTGCCTGTCTGTCTCTCGTGCCCCAACCTTTCTTTGCCGTAAAGTTATTTCATATTATTTAGGGTAACACTTCTGTTTTTTAACAACCAAGGCATGTCAAAACAGCTTTCCCTACCCTTATATCTTTGAGCTGGTAAGGCGCTAGAAGATCAAATATACAATGTTTTAGTGCACATGTATTTAAGTGTTCAAAGTGAAAACAGTTGTTGTAAATCAAGTGTTTGTGATACATGCTCATTCGTAGATTAAACACTGTGTATGTAAGGAAGACACACATTTTTTTGAAGTGCATTTCCATTTGTATATTTATCATCCCCAGCCAACCCTTTAAGCCCCGTAGCCCATCCCCTATCGGAGGTCCCGATTTTCCCGCCAAAAAGTATCAAGTGCGGGCTCCTCCTTCCCCCCACCCATGAGGCAGCAGCCATCAGGAGAGCAGAACACGAGGGAGCAGCAGCTGGAGAGGTCTTAAAAATAACTTAAACTGAAAAAGTGGTTATTAGCTTACTTCACTTCCTTAATAACGCAGGACCCAGGACATCGATGCTATTAAGGGGTAAGTAGGTAAAATTCTTCGGTGAAGGTATGGGTTATACCGGGGGATAACTTGAAAAGATAGTTTGACCTGAATAGCACCCACAGAAGCCTGCATCGGAGTCAGGGAGTGAGAATCCCTGTTCACCATTTATAATATTGGCCCTTTTCGGTATAGGGGGAATTCTAAGGAGAGTGGTGAATTTACAAAAACATGGCGCCCAACGTGGGGCCTAGAATATTAGAAGTTTCTAGGTAAAGTGAGCCTAGAATATTAGAAGTTTCTAGGTAAATAGGGGCTAGAATATTAGAAGTTTCTAGTTCCCAAGAAACGGTTGGGATATTAGAAGTTTCTAACCGGCACAAAGGCTAGAATATTAGAAGTTTCTAGTCTATGGGTGAGTCAAATTTTACCTGCCGAGTTTAGTTTGGAAAGTCATGTGTGGTAGGCTTTTGTAAGGATATTCTGTGGATCGAGGGTACTGAAGCTCAGGTTGGGTGTGAAAATCAGTAGACTAGAAGATACTGACCCTGAGAAAAGTCTGCTAGACATTTTGGTGATAGCACGAAAATCTTGCATCCATTACTGGTAACAGAGGCCAAAGAATAAATCATCCTCAGAGTAAGGCAGATTGTGCGGACATTTTCTGGGAAAATAGGGACGCTTATCTTCAGAAACCAATAACCAATCGACCCTTAACTAAAACAGGAAGATAGTGCCTTGGTCAGCCTTGGATAGGGCCCAGAAAGGGTACTTATCCTTAATTTCAGAGTGCACCTGAAAGGGACAACCAGGAACAGAAGTAAAAAATCCGAAAAATGGCAATTAGGGTAATTCTCTTGCCCTGGAATACAGTCAAGAGAGATGTAGCAATGAAACAGGAATGGAAGAAATTAAAAGAGCAAAATAAATCCTGGAAAAGAGAGATTTATCCAGGCGGAGATATCTCCTTCTTTGTTAGAGTGCCTAAAGCCCTGCAATATACAGATCCAGTAGGGATCCTTAAAGCACTTTGTAAGTTTGCATTTGAAAAGCAAGCTGAATCACTAATCTTGTTCGGACACAGACAGAAGCATGCAGCTGCTCAAGTGGGCAAAGTGTGCTCCAAACTGATTAAAATCATTGAGGAAGAAAACATGAAAGAAATAATACAGATCCCTAGTGAACACAACAGTAACTCTGATGTGGCAAACAAATATATAAAACAACTGCAGAAAAATGAAACATTAGAAATGGAAAATGACGAGGAATCAGTCCAAGAATCAGATAGCACAGTAAAAACAGTAGGGTTTCAAACAAATGTGCCAAGTAAAAGTGCAGATGAATGGGAACAGACGAGATATAAAAAAAATTATACATAGGAGGAAAGCAGATCCACTTAGTGGAAGGAGACTTTACAAATGCCCAAAAGAACGTACAAGTTAATCCTTCCAATAGAAAAGGGAAATTAGGGGCAGGAATTTCAGGGGTATTGGCTCATAGATACAATCCGGAGCTACAGCTAAAAATGGATGAGGAGGTAGTTCTAAGAGGAGAATTTAAAGAAGGGATAGTTAGAGCCACAACTCTGAGCCATGGGACAATGATTATACATGTGGTATCACTAAACAATTCCGGACAGCAGTATGGTATCATGGAGGAGACAGAAGTAAATCAAGCGAACATGGAAGCGATCCTGAGACTTAGTGCAGGGAGAGATATAGATATGACAGTATGAGGAGACGGAATATACAAAAATAACTCAAGGGAATCTCTGAGAGCAATAATAAAGACATGTGCATTAACCCCTCCAGTTAGGGCAGGTCAGATAATTAGGATTTGGCGAGAGCAATGGCCACAATTCCTTTTAGACACAGCAGGAACAAGACAGCAATCTGAATTTCAATTCAACCAAATGCCAGCACCCCTGTTAGAGATAGAAAAAACATGTCCTAGTGCTTCAGATAGCCAAGAGAATTCGGACCCCTTTGAAAATTTCCCAAAGGGATACAATTTTCAATACCCAGATCCAAGTCCGTTTCAGGAAGAAAATTGGCCTCGGCAATTTGCCACACATAAAAAAGGAGCTTTTATCGATTATTTCTTTGAAACACAAGAAAGTGAAGAGCAACAAAGCCTAGTTGGGATTATTGCGCCTCCTGCGCTGGGACAGGAAGAATTATCATCCTCATCAGAGAATGAGGAAATATTAAAACCAAGGAGAAGAATAGGGAATAGAAAAAATTCTAAACCATTAGAAATAGGGGATTATAGTGATTACTGGAAACAATAACAACCTTCCACTTATCGATCAATAAATAAGGATTTACCTTATTATATGTATAATCCAGAAGCAAAAATGGTACACCATAGAGATCAGGAAGGATGGGGAAAGAGAGGTTACATCCAGGGGACTTAAAATAGGAGAAATATTAGGAGGAAGTCAACAAATTTATTCTACGAAATTACTGGAATTACCAAACGTTACCCCCAAAGCTAAAATTTGGCAAATGAGCAAAGGGTATGACAGTTTCGGAAGAGCCATGAGTAGAGTAAGGAACAGCACAGAAATACAAGGCCAGATAATAGCAGCATTAAGACCACAAGAAAGGATACAGAATCTTCCAAGACCCCGAATAACTGCTCCTACTCCTATGGATAGGGCAAGTTATGCTCCACGAGATAGCCAAGTACCAATTGCAATGTTTGAAGAATATATAGAACCGGTGGAAGATTTTGTACAACATGGTACCCCCTATTTTGAGGAAGAACCGGTACAAGGACAGATACATTTCTCAGAATATAGGAAACGAGATAGAAGTGCTCCTTTAAGAACACCATGCCCCAGAAGTGAGAAAGTAGTTCAGTCATTTACACCAGGTCCAGAGGAAGGACAGGGAGGTATGGTACCGTATAAAATAGTAGCAGCAGTAATGAAGACAGCAGGCCCAAAGAAACATGGGGAGAGTAGAATTGAGTATTCACAGAGGTTAAAACAGTTAGCGAAGAAAATGGGGGCATCAGGAGCATCCACCAAACTGCATACAGTGGGAGAAATAGTTACAGGCGAAGTCTCAGATTTAATAAATGAGTTAGATTTGGGAAATGAGAGAGCTAACTTAATGAAAGAAATGACAGAGGCAGCATATGCAGGGGAACACCTCACAATATATGTCGACCGAATATATGAGGTTAATAAGGAAGAGGGGGCCGATGTAGTCAGATTCCTGAGGGAATTAGGACCCAAGATTCCAGGAGGAAATAGCCTCTCAACAATGCTGTTGACGACCTCCAGAAGAGAAATAGGAAGAGAACTGGTGAAATTTGATTTGGCAGGCAAAGCATTTAAGGATAAACACACAAAAGGTGAACAAAAAAGAGTAGCAGCTGCCCAAAATAATGTTTCAACACAACATGCTCAGATTACACCACCAAACCGACAGATACCCGACAAATCGGAACAAAATCTAGCCCAACCAGCAATGCCACAACATGGGTATAATCTGCGGTCACGAGGGCCACCTCCACCACAAAATCTAGATTACTTACCAAGGGAACAATTCCTAGCCCTCAGTCGGGAGGAAAGAAACAGATTCATTGAGGATAGGAGAAGAGCAGCTGGTCAGGGGAAGATTGAGCAAGGTATATATCAACCACCAGAATGGTACTCGGGACCCTCGCGAGGGGGATTCCGAGGAAGAGGCAGAGGAGGCCCCGGTATAAATCAAAAGGATTCGGCTTCTCCCCTTAAACAGGCTATCCAAAATCAAACAACAGAAACAGACAAAGGAGAATTCGTAGTAGTATACAAGGGGAAAGATTTATAGTGGACACAGGGGCTGAGATATCAATGATAAGGGAAGAAGCTGGAAATCTGACAGGAAAAGAATACATAGTAGAAGGAGCATTAGGGAATAAGGATATTAGACCAGAAATTACATTGGGAGAATTACTGGCAATATCAGGAACTGAGAATTTGATGGCAGGGAAAGATTTAATAAAAATAGATACTGGAAAAATAAGGATATTAAAACCAATTGATAACATGGAGGAAATAAGGAAACAAAAAGAGAAACGTATTTTAAATGACGAAGCTTGGAAGCAGATGGAAGAAGTATTAATGGGAGCAAACCTAGCGATAGGTAAGAATGACACAGGTTTAATTAGCAAGCGGTTCCAACACACAATTCACGGTGACAACACAGACCTCAAAACAGTATCCTTTGACCAGAGGAGCTAAGAGCGAGCAGGAGATAATAATCAAGGAATTGGAGCAGCAGGGGATTATTCAAGGGGTCACATATGCCTCAACAAATAGTCCACTTCAGGTAGTAAGGAATCCAGATGGTACATTTAGGATGGTAACACATTACAACGCTTTAAATAAAGTCATAAAGAAGGACAAGAGATATTTAATAAATCCACAAGCTACCTTAGAGCAAGTCGCGGGAAAAAACTTACTTAACTAGTAGAGATTTGGCGAATGGATTCTGGAGTGTTCCATTAGACCCAGACAGCAGGGAGAAAACAGCATTCACCTTCGGAACTAAGCATTATGTATATTGTAGACTGCCACAGGGATATGTTAATTCTCCGAATCACTTTCAGGCAATAATCAGGGAACTGATTAAAGATGATTTGGCTTTAGTATATATCGATGATATATTAATTGGAGATGACGATCAGGACAAACATGTGGAAAGAGTGGCCAGGATAATTAAGACACTTAGTGAAGCAGGCTTTAAAATAGGGCTAAAGAAATGTCAAATTGGGAGAAGCGAAGTCAACTATTTAGGTTATTCAGTATCGAAGGAAGGTAGAGAGGCCAGTATTGAAATGAGGAAGAAAGTAGCTGAAATTACTGCGCCTGTTTCGAAAAAAGGGGTTCAAAAAATAATGGGAATATTGGGACATCTAAGGCCAGTAGTGAAGGACTTTAGTCTTTATGCTAAAGCCATTTATCAAACATTGAAAGGGGATTTTATTTGGACCAGCGAGGCCCAGAGAGGGTTAGATCAGTTAAAGACAGCAATTGCGATATCGGGACCATTAGTTGGGAGACAAGAAGAGGATGAATTAAGCATTAAATTAGACATATATAAAAATGGATATGGTATGGTGCTTGCTAATCTTAGCAATCAGACACCTATCAAACATCTGACAGGAAACTGGTCGAGAGCTGAACAAAAGTTTTCAAACATCGAGAAATGTCTAGCAGCTATAACAAAGAGAATAGCAGAGATAGAAAACTTGTCGGGTGGTAAGAAAATTTATGTCACAACTGAGTTTTTGGAATTAAAGGAGCTAACCAAGAGACAGATTTGCCAGCAAGGCGCGAACACAGCTCGATGGGAAAGATGGGAAATCATTCTTCTAAACCCTGACTTAATGTTCATTCATAACATTAAAAAGGGACAGAAACTTGATGAACCAGTTAGTAAAACGGAGTTGGTGAATGCTTGGGTATTATATACTGATGGTAGTAAAGTCAAGAAGGACGAAGAACAAGCAAGATGGGCATTCATTTTTAAAAAATCAGGAAAAATAGTAGTGGAGGAACAGGGAATAATCATTGGATCAGCTCAGACAGCTGAGGTAGAGGGAGTATTGCAAGGGTTAAAGCAGTGTCAGCAGAGAAAGCTGCAGGAAGTAACCGTTGTAACCGACAGCTGTTTCGTGCAGCAAGGATTGGAGAAAGATTTGAAGTTTTGGAAACTAAACGGTTGGACGAACGGTAGAAATAAACTACTGGAACAGAAAGAACAGTGGGAAGAGATAGATAAAATTTTAGCCGATATGGAAATCCAGACAATTCATCAAAAAGCACACACAAAAGGAACAGGGGAACTGTGTAAGGGGAATCAGGAAGTGGATGAATTAGCCAGACTTAGGACGATAATCTTGGGGACGCTTAGGAACACAGCAGCCGACCTTCAAATGGTAATTAAGCAAATACATGAAGCCACAGGACATGGGGGTCATGTTGAAGTCGCAAGGGAGTTGAAAAAGTTGGGAATTAAATAGCCTATTGGAGACAACATTTAACTGCAGTAAGGAGAAAATGTGAGAGATGTATGGCCTGTGGAGGACAGAGAGGGAATACAACATATGGGAGCATAAAAACTGAGAAACCAATGCAAGAATGGTCATTAGATTATGCAGGACCACTTTTTCCCAGAAGCAGCAAAGGTAATTTGTATTTTTTAGTCAAAGCTGACAGCTGCACGGGAGAAATTGACCTTAGAGCAACCAACAAAGCAAATGGAGCCACGACCAAAAGGGTATTGGCAGAAATGATGACCTCCAGAGGTAGACCAGAATCGATCCGAATGGACAATGCGCCGCACTTTAGAAATAATACTGTTATTAACTTTTGTACTGACAGAGGAATAACAATTAATTGGGCCGTGAAATATGCACCTGAGAGTAATGGAATGGCTGAGAGGTCTGTAAGAAAAGTAAAGAATTGGATCATAAAGAATCAGAATAATAAAGGCTGGGATAAAGACATTGAAAGAATAGTATTTGATCTTAATAGTAATCTCGGAATCTCTGTCTCCCAGGGACAAGGGGACCCAAGTGAATCTGGGAATTATCAAGTAGGAGACGAAGTTTGGGTGAAGCTACCAACTAAGACTGCAGGGAAAATCATTCGTGAGACTGTAAAATGTAAAGACAAGATTGTTCAGATTCTGGGTACACATACAGTTGAATTAGAGAAGCATGGTGTCTGGAGCAAAATAAATTGTATCACAATTAAAACACATGGCCCAGTGAGCATAAGAGGAGTTTGAGATTCTTCGAATCTCACTCAGGGGTGCAATGACAGAAGGAGGCTTAACAGGCCTTAATTGTATGATGTATATCAAGGATAGGGAAAATGAACCAGTTCAAAAAGAAATGGTGGCAAAATAAATCCGGAAGTCCTGGAGAGGGCATTTCTGGGTTAACCAAATGAAAACAGAAGGTACAAATTAAAGAATAGGGCCCTCTCCACCCTTGATCTGTTCATTTGATTTTCAGATGGAAAAAATAAATAGCGAACCAGTTCATAAGAAGGAAGAGAACTACACTCCAGAGAGGAATCTTTTAGACAGGATTGGGTGGGGGGGGGGGGAAACTAATGATACAATTGGCTACATATTTGAGGGAATTAAATGACAGAACCCGGAGGAAAACTTTACGGGTTAGAAACAAATCAAAATATCAAATTATAACTGGACAGTGAAACGTCCGGTCAGACATCTCTAACTGGACATTGGCTGATGGGTGATCTGCGGTCTCCATGGAGTATGTACTGCGCGGTGGAATTATTAAGGGTCTCGGCAGATAGCAGCGACTGACGAGGAACCCCAATATGATAAATGACAATAGTTTAAGAACTTTTGTAGCTTGATACCACGGCGGGAAAATTGTTACCAATGCAGCAAAACAATATTGCATTGAAGAGCTGTAATTGTTAATAAAAAAAATCATGTAAATTGATAGGGACTGTTATATATATGTTAAGCGGGGTATGTGTGTCGTTATAGAACTTGATCCGCATTTCTAAACTGTGTGAATGTTTTAATAGAGGGGTAGTTTAGTGTGTTTTCTTGATTTAACTATATAGTACATTACAAATAATATTGATGTTGTTTATATGCCATATTTAGTATGTAATAACTATTGGTCCCAAAGCCAAGAAGGGATGTTTCGATATTGTACCTTATTTCTGGTATTTAAATTGTGATAACAGTTGAAAATATGTAAAGTTGTAGCACACAGTCTATTTGTGTGGTTAGGTAATGAGTAATGTGTTAAGATAAGACTTATTTTTTTTTACTATGTATTTAACAATAGGGAGAATTTATTTGGAAAAGTGACAGTTCAATGTGGGTTTACAAATGCTGTAATGGAAAATATACACTTTCATGGTGTAAGGGAAACGATGACAGATGAAAGGGATTGGAAGGAAATTTGTCAGAATGATATTCTCTCATGTAAGCCAGGGGTTGGCAGACATACATGGTTCACGACAATGTTAGACATTAATGGGGAAGTTAGGAATACAAGCAGGATCAATTGAACATTTTAAATTAATGAAACAAGGGAATCAGTGGGTGGTACATGATATCATAATTTACCATTCCAATCAGCAATGGAAAAGCAATTTGGATGACGGAAAAATGAGACACGTAACAGCCAGTGATGGACAAAAGACCTTTGTGGTTACTGATGGACTGAGTTGTGTGCTGTTTCTAAGGGACATGAGGAAGCTTCTACGGTGCTGCTATCCCAAGGAAGTAAAATGCTTTGGAGGTAGTGGAACACACGGAAAGCGATTATGTTACCTTCCTGAGCAACAACTGCTGTGGTTCACGGTAATTGGACTTGAGGAAAAGAAAAAAGTCTTATCGACACTGGTCTGAGATATGGATGCATTTACGTGTTGATTTTGGTGCACAATTTGAAATTCCAACACATGCATACAAATGACAAAGATCGGGGATATATGTTAGTACAATTGGATGGGGGGACAATTAACCAAATTATATAGTTATGTTTCAAATGTCAAGACGGGGTGTTCTTGATAGTACAGAAAAATGTGTCATTTGAAACATGGAAGTCTGGCAATATCTGGTTTGAGAGGGTACAGGGAAAAATCCCACAAAAGGTTAATAGCAGCTGCAAAGAGCAGGGTTATAAAATGCAGATTCTTGCTCACAAGCAGGTTTTAGCAAACACACAGGCTTCATGTGGTAAGCTAAAACAATGGCTCACACCTTCATGGAATGTAACTATCTCAGGAAGCATCTGAAAAAGCATGGATGAGAGTTTCAATTGCATTAAGTGACGAATGTTTAAAACAGGCAAGTCTTTCAAGTCATAACCAAGTTAAATTTTAGCATACAGCTAAAAGCAAAGTTTCACACCTTAATTGAAATAAACTCTCTTAGTAAACAGCTGGAAAGGATGGAAGATGCTCAGTCGAATTTAGTGCCAAATTTAAAGTGTAAAATTCTACGAACATCAAGTTAATTAAAAGAAAATTGGAGACGACCTGGCTACGAGAAACATCATTTAAGTCAAAATCAAAGGCAAAGTTATGAGCTGGGGACAATTGGAAAATTAAACGATTCGAAATCACAGAAATAAAAGTTAACTATTGAGACCAACGCATTTTTTAATCAGATCTGAGAGGAGACGATATGCCCAAAATGAATAATTAGTTATAGTAAGATGTTTACATCAAAGATACTTTTAAACTATCAAAGTGAAACAAGCCCATTTACAATAAAGTCGTTAAAACTTAATAACTCTTAGAAAGATAATATAAACCCAGGGAGCAGAAGCAACAGCAACAGCAACAGGAGAGAAGGGGAAGAGAACTGAGAGAGAGAGAGAGAGCTCGGTCATGGAAAAGACAAGGAAAGCAGCCGAGTTTAAACAGCTATACATCTAAGGAAGACTAGAATTTAAACAGGAGTCAGAGTCAGCTTAGAGATAGCTAGCAGAGCCAGAGCCAGCTCTCACAGCTCGGTGCATGGGAAGAACAGGACACAGCAACCGAGTTCACCAGCGAATACAACTCAAGAAGACCAGATTTTAAGAAGATCGATTGCCAAGGTGGGCCTGAAGCAACCAGCCGAAGCCAGAAGCAAGATCTTTTTTCCTTTCTGTAAAGAAAGTGTTTGCAGCTTTTAAAAGAAAAAATATAATAATAAAAATAACTTAACCTGAAAAAGTGGTTATTAGCTTACTTCACTTCCTTAATAACGCAGGACCCAGGACATCAATGCTATTAAGGGGTAAGTAGGTAAAATTCTTCGGTGAAGGTATGGGTTATACCGGGGGATAACTTGAAAAGATAGTTTGACCTGAATGGCACCCACAGAAGCCTGCATTGGAGTCAGGGAGTGAGAATCCCTGTTCACCATTTAGAATATCGACCTTTTTTTGGTATAGGGGGAATTCTAAGAATAGTGGTGAGTTTTAACTTCAGCACACTCGTCACCGGAAGGGAACTGACCTACTAACAATTAGTCAGGGGAAGGACTCTCTGAAAATGAACTTGGAAATGACCATTCATATGTGGACAGGGGAAAGGCACACATAAATCTGGAAGAGGGAACTGACCCATTCAGAACTGGATTGGGGAAAACACTCAAATCTGGACAGGAACATTACTTTAACAACTGGACAGTGGAAAACATGCACATCTGTAGAGGGAATTGACAATTCACTCTGGACAAAAGAAACACATAATTGAAGCTGTTTAGGTTAAAGATCCAGATACAACTGGACAATGGAAAGGCACACTCAAATCTGGAGAGGGAACGGCCCATTGATAACTGGACAGGGGAAATTCACACTCACATCTGGAGAGGGAACGGCCCATTGATAACTGGACAGAGGAAATTCACACTCGCATCTGGGGAGGATCTGACCCATTCACAACTGGGTGGGGGAAAGAATCCATCAAACTGAACAGGGAACTGGCCCATTCACAACTGCACAGGGGAAATACGTCCCCATACTGGAAAGGGAACAGAACATTCATACCTGGACAGGAAAGACACAGTCAAATCTCGACAGTGATCTGACTGAATCAAACCTGGACATGGGAAAGGCAACTCAAATCTGGAGAGGGAACGAACCCATTCACAACTGGACAAGGGGAAGGCTCACTCACACCTGGGAAGGGACCTCACACATTCACAACTGGAGAGTGAATTGACCATTTATAACTAGACAGAGGGAAGACACAGTCAAATCTGCAAAGAGAATTGACAGTTCAGCGCACAACAGGGGAAAGACACAATAATGTATGTTCTGGGAAATGACCCATCCAACACTGGACATGTGAACTAACCCCTGGACTGCGAACAGACCCATTCACTGTTGACAGCGGAAAGTCACACTCAAATCTGCCAAGGAAACTGACCCAACCACAACTGGGCAGGCAAAAAAACATTCAAATCTCAAGAGTTAACTGACCCATTCACAACTGGAGAGGGGAAAGACACACTCCAATCTGGAGAGAGAACTGACCTATACACACTGGAGAGGGAAAGTACTCTCAAAATGAATAGGGAACATACCTCTGGACAGTGGATAGGCAAACTCAAATATGAAAGAGGGAAACAACCCATTCACAGCTCGACAATGGAAAGGCACACTCCAATCTGGAGAGGGAACAGACTCATTCACAACAGGACAGTGGAAAGACACAGTCAAATCTCGACAGAGAACTGACCCATTCACAACTGGAGAGCAGTAAAACTAACTCAAATATGGTCTGGGAATTGACTCATTCATCACTGGACAGTGGAAAGGCACAGTCAAATCTGGAAGATGGATCTGACCCATTTACACCAGGATAGAGGAAAAACTCCCTCAAGTGGACTAGTGAAACATACACTCAAATCTTCATCGGGAACTGTCACATTCAAAACTGGACAGTGGTAATGCTCACTCAAATCTGGAGAGGAAGTTGCCGCGTTCACAACTGGACAGCGGGAACGCACACATGAATCTGGAGAAGGAACCGGAGCATTCATAATTGGACAGTGGAAATACACACTTGAATCTGGAGTGGGAATGGGCTCATTCACAACAGCACAGTGGAAAGACAAACTCAAATCTCGACAGGGAACTGACCCAATCGCAACTGGCAGGGGAAAGATACACTCAAAACTGTCAAGGGAACTGACCCAACCACAAATGGACAGGGTTAAAAACATCCAACTCTGGAGAGGTAAATGATCCGTGCACAACAGGATAGTGGAAAGGCACATGCAAATCTGGAGGAGAGAACTGACCCATTCACAACAGGGTAGGGAAAGTCTACCTCACAATTGAATAGGGGAAAGACACACTCAAATCTGGAGAGGCAAATGACCCATTCACAACTTGAACAGGGGAAAACTCCTTCAAAGTGGATGGGGAACTGACCATTCATATCTTGACAGTGGAAATACACACTCAAATCTGCAAACCTGGAGAGGCAACTGGCCCATTCATAACTGGACAGGGGAAATACTCTCTCAAACTGTAAAGGGAACAAACCATATCTGGACAGGGAAATAACACACTTCAATCTCATCAGGGGGCTGACCTATTCAACGCTGGACATGGGAAAGACACACTCAAATTTGGAGAGGGAGCAGACCATTCACAAATGGACAGAGTAAAAGCACACTTACATCTGGGGAGGAATCTGACACATTCACAACTGGGTGGGGGAAAGAATCTCACAAACAGGACAGGGAACTGACTATTCTTTTTTTTTTGTTTTTTTTAAAAGTTAGAGTACCCAATTCATTTTTTCTCATTGACGGGTAATTTAGTATGGCCAGTCCACCTAGCTTGCACATTTGTGGGTTGTGGGGACGAAACCCACACAAACACAGGGAGAATGTGCAAACTCCACAGGAACTGACTATTCATAACTGGACAGGGAAAGAACACACTCAAATCCACACAGGGAAGTAAACTTTCACAACTGAACAGTGGAAAGGCAGGGAACTGACCTCACCACAAGTGGACATGCGATAGGCACACTCAATCAGGACGAGAGACACAACCCATTAACAACTGTACATAACCCATTCATAATTGATCAGGAGACAGACACACTCAATTCTGGACAGGGGAACTGACCCACTCGCAACTAGACAGGGGAAATACACTCAAAGCTGGAGAGGGAACTGACCCTTCCTCCACTAGGCAGGTGGAAGACGCAGTCACATCTGGAATGGGAACAGACCCATTCACTGCTGGACCGGGGAAAGTCACACTCAAATCTGCTAAGGAAACAGACCCAACCACAACTGGACAGGGGAAAATAACATTCAAGTCTAGAGATCTAACTGTCCCATTGACAGCTGGACAGGGGAAAATACCATTCAAGTCGAGAGATCTAACAGTCCCATTCACAACTGGACGGGAAGCGCACATTTAAATATGGAGTGGGATCTAACCCATTCACAACTGGACAGGGGAAAAACGCTCTCAAAATAGATGGGGAACTGACCATTCATATCTGGACAGGGGAAAGGCAAACTCAAATCTGGAAGAAGGAACTGACTCGTTCACAACTGGCCAGTGGAAAGACACACTGCAATCTCGACAGGGAGCTGACCCATATACATCTGCAGAGGAGTAAAATAGACTCAAATCTGGAAGGGGAACTAACTCAATAGTAACTGGACAGTGGAAAGACACACTCCAATCTGGAGATGGATTGGCCTCTTTCACAACAGGACAGTGGGAAGGCACACTCCAATCTGGAGAGGGAACAGACTGATTCACAACAGGACAGTTGGAAGGCGCACTCCAATCTGGAGAGGGAATAGACTCATTCACAACAGGACAATGGGAAGGCGCACTCCAATCTGGAGAGGGAACAGACTCATTCACAACAGGACAGTGGGAAGGCACAATCCAATCTGGAGAGGGAACAGACTCATTCACAACAGGACAGTGGGAAAGACACACTCCAATCTGGAGAGGGAACAGACTCATTCACAACAGGACAGTGGGAAAGACACACTCCAATCTGGAGAGGGAACAGACTCATTCACAACAGGACAATGGAAAGGCACACTCCAATCTGGAGAGGGAACAGCCTCATTCACAACAGGACAGTGGGAAAGATACACTCCAATCTGGAGAGGGAACAGACTCATTCACAACTCGACAATGGAAAGGCACACTCCAATCTGGAGAGGGAAAAGACTCATTCACAACAGGACAGTGGGAAAGACACACTCCAATCTGGAGAGGGAACAGACTCATTCACAACAGGACAGTGGGAAAGACACACTCCAATCTGGAGAGGGAACAGACTCATTCACAACAGGACAGTGGGAAAGACACACTCCAATCTGGAGATGGAACGGCCTCATTCACAACAGGACAGTGGGAAGGCACACTCCAATCTGGAGATGGATTGGCCTCTTTCACAACAGGACAGTGGGAAGGCACACTCCAATCTGGAGATGGAATAAACTCATTCACAACAGGAGAGTGGGAAGACACACTCCAATCTGGAGAGGGTACAGACTGATTCACAACAGGACAATGGGAAGGCGCACTCCAATCTGGAGAGGGAACAGACTCATTCACAACAGGACAGTGGGAATGCACAATCCAATCTGGAGAGGGAACAGACTCATTCACAACAGGACAGTGGGAAGGCACACTCCAATCTGGAGATGGAATGGCCTCATTCACAACAGGACAGTGGGAAGGCACACTCCAATCTGGAGATGGAATGGCCTCTTTCACAACAGGACAGTGGGAATGCACACTCCAATCTGGAGAGGGAACAGACTCATTCACAACAGGACAGTGGGAAGGCGCACTCCAATCTGGAGAGGGAACAGACTCATTCACAACAGGACAGTGGGAATGCACAATCCAATCTGGAGAGGGAACAGACTCATTCACAACAGGACAGTGGGAAGGCACACTCCAATCTGGAGATGGAATGGCCTCATTCACAACAGGACAGTGGGAAGGCACACTCCAATCTGGAGATGGAATGGCCTCTTTCACAACAGGACAGTGGGAATGCACACTCCAATCTGGAGAGGGAACAGACTCATTCACAACAGGACAGTGGGAAGGCACACTCCAATCTGGAGGTGGAATGGCCTCATTCACAACAGGACAGTGGGAAGGCACACTCCAATCTGGAGAGGGAACAGACTCATTCACAACAGGACAATGGAAAGGCACACTCCAATCTGGAGAGGGAACAGACTCATTCACAACAGGACAGTGGGAAGGCACACTCCAATCTGGAGAGGGAACAGACTCATTCACAACAGGACAGTAGGAAGGCACACTCCAATCTATAGAGGGAACAGACTCATTCACAACAGGACAGTGGGAAGGCACACTCCAATCTGGAGAGGGAACAGACACATTCACAATAGGACAGTGGGAAGGCACACTCCAATCTGGAGAGGGAACAGACTCATTCCCAACAGGGGCCTCACGGTAGCATGGTGGTTAGCATCAATGCTTCACAGCTCCAGGGTCCCAGGTTCAATTCCCGGCTGGGTCACTGTCTGTGTGGAGTCTGCACGTCCTCCCCGTGTGTGCGTGGGTTTCCTCCGGGTGCTCCGGTTTCCTCCCACAGTCCAAAGATGTGTGGGTTAGGTGGATTGGCCATGCTAAATTGCCCGTAGTGTAAGGTTAATGGGGGGATTGCTAAATTGCCCGTAGTGTCCTAAAAAGTAAGGTTAAGGGGGAGTTGTTGGGTTACGGGTATAGGGTGGATACGTGAGTTTGAGTAGGGTGATCATGGCTCGGCACAACATCGAGGGCCGAAGGGCCTGTTCTGTGCTGTACTGTTCTAAATCTAGGACTGGGGAATGGCACACTGCAATATCGACATGGAGCTGACCCATATACATCTGGAAAGGAGTAAAACAGACTCAAATATGGAAGGGGAAATAACTCCAATCTGGAGATGGAATAAACTCATTCACAACAGGACAGTGGGAAGACCACTCAAGTCCCGACAGGGAAATGACCCATTCAAAACTGCAAAGGAATAAAACGGACTAAAATCTGGATGTGGAACTAACTCATTCACAACTGGACAAGGGAAAGACACAATCAATTTTGAACAAGGAAATGACACATTCATAACTGGGCAGTGGAAAACTCCTTCAAAGTGGATGGGGAACTGACCATTAATATCTTGACAGTGGAAATACACACTCAAATCTGTAAATCTGGAGAGGCAACTGGCCCATTCATAACTGGACAGGGGAAATACTCTCTTATACTGGAAAGGGAACAAACCATATCTGGACAGGGAAATAACACACTGCAATCTCGTCAGGGAGCTGACCTATTCAACGCTGGACATGGGAAAGACACACTCAAATTTGGAGAGGGAACGGACCATTCATAAATGGACAGAGTAAAAGCACACTTACATCTGGGGAGGAATCTGACCCATTCACAACTGGGTGGGGGAAAGAATCTCACAAACAGGACATGGAACTGACTATTTAAAAAAAAAATTAGAGTACCCAATTCATTTTTCCTCATTAACGGGCAATTCAGCATGGCCAATCCACCTAGCTTGCACATTTGTGGGTTGTGGGGACGAAACCCACACAAACACAGGGAGAATGTGCAAACTCCACAGGAACTGACTATTCATAACTGGACAGGGAAAGAACACACTCAAATCCACACAGGGAAGTAAACTTTCACAACTGAACAGTGGAAAGGCAGGGAACTGACCTCACCACAAATGGACATGCGATAGGCACACTCAATCTGGACGAGTGACACAACCCATTAACAACTGTACATAACCCATTCATAATTGATCAGGAGACAGACACACTCAATTCTGGACAGGGGAACTGACCCACTCGCAACTAGACAGGGGAAATACACTCAAAGCTGGAGAGGGAACTGACCCTTCCTCCACTCGGCAGGTGGAAGACGCAGTCACATCTGGAATGGGAACAGACCCATTCACTGCTGGACAGGGGAAAGTCACACTCAAATCTGCCAAGGAAACAGACCCAACCACAACTGGACAGGGGAAAATACCATTCAAGTCGAGAGATCTAACAGTCCCATTCACAACTGGACGGGAAGCGCACATTTAAATATGGAGTGGGATCTAACCCATTCACAACTGGACAGGGGAAAAACGCTCTCAAAATAGATGGGGAACTGACCATTCATATCTGGACAGGGGAAAGGCAAACTCAAATCTGGAAGAAGGAACTGACTCGTTCACAACTGGCCAGTGGAAAGACACACTGCAATCTCGACAGGGAGCTGACCCATACACATCTGGAGAGGAGTAAAATAGACTCAAATCTGGAAGGAGAACTAACACAATAGTAACTGGACAGTGGAAAGACACACTCCAATCTGGAGATGGAATGGCCTCTTTCCCAACAGGACAGTGGGAAGGCACACTCCTATCTGGAGATGGAATGGCCTCATTCAAAACAGGACAGTGGAAAGGCACACTCCAATCTGGAGATGGAATAATCTAATTCACAACAGGAGAGTGGGAAGACACACTCCAATCTGGAGAGGGAACAGACTGATTCACAACAGGACAGTGGGAAGGTGCACTCCAATCTGGAGAGGGAATAGACTCATTTACAACAGGACAATAGGAAGGCGCACTCCAATCTGGAGAGGGAACAGACTCATTCACAACAGGACAGTGGGAATGCACACTCCAATCTGGAGAGGGAACAGACTCATTCACAACAGGACAGTGGGAAGGCACACTCCAATCTGGAGATGGAATGGCCTCATTCACAACAGGACAGTGGGAAGGCACACTCCAATCTGGAGAGGGAATGGCCTCATTCACAACAGGACAGTGGGAAGGCACACTCCAATCTGGAGAGGGAACAGACTCATTCACAACAGGACAGTGGGAAGGCACACTCCAATCTGGAGATGGAATGGCCTCATTCACAACAGGACAGTGGGAAGGCACACTCCAATCTGGAGAGGGAACAGACTCATTCACAACCGGACAGTGGGAAGGCACACTCCAATCTATAGAGGGAACAGACTCATTCACAACAGGACAGTGGGAAGGCACACTCCAATCTGGAGAGGGAACAGACTCATTCACAACAGGACAGTGGTAAGGCACACTCCAATCTGGAGAGGGAACAGACTCATTCCCAACAGGACAGGGGAATGGCACACTGCAATATCGACATGGAGCTGACCCATATACATCTGGAGAGGAGTAAAACAGACTCAAATATGGAAGGGGAACTAACTCCAATCTGGAGATGGAATAAACTCATTCACAACAGGACAGTGGGAAGACCACTCAAGTCCCGACAGGGAAATGACCCATTCAAAACTGCAAAGGAGTAAAACGGACTAAAATCTGGACGTGGAACTAACTCATTCACAACTGGACAAGGGAAAGTCACAATCAATGTTGAACAAGGAAATGACACATTCATAACTGGGCAGTGGAAAACTCCTTCAAAGTGGATGCGGAACTGACCATTCCTATCTTGACAGTGGAAATACACACTCAAATCTGCAAATCTGGAGAGGCAACTGGCCCATTCATAACTGGACAGGGAAAATACTCTCTCATACTGGAAAGGGAACAAACCATATCTGGACAGGGAAATAACACACTGCAATCTCGTCAGGGAGCTGACCTATTCAACGCTGGACATGGGAAAGACACACTCAAATTTGGAGAGGGAACGGACCATTCACAAATGGACAGAGTAAAAGCACACTTACATCTGGGGAGGAATCTGACCCATTCACAACTGGGTGGGGGAAAGAATCTCACAAACAGGACATGGAACTGACTATTTAAAAAGAATTTTAGAGTACCCAATTCATTTTTCCTTATTAACGGGCAATTTAGCATGGCCAATCTACCTAGCTTGCACATTTGTGGGTTGTGGGAACGAAACCCACACAAACACAGGGAGAATGTGCAAACTCCACAGGAACTGACTATTCATAACTGGACAGGGAAAGAACACACTCAAATCCACACAGGGAAGTAAACTTTCACAACTGAACAGTGGAAAGGCAAACACCATCTGGGCAGGGAACTGACCTCACCACAAGTGGATATGCGATAGGCACACCCAATCTGGACGAGAGACACAACCCATTAACAACTTTACATAACCCATTCATAATTGTTCAGGAGACAGACACACTCAATTCTGGACAGGGGAACTGACCCACTCGCAACTAGACAGGGGAAATACACTCAAAGCTGGAGAGGGAACTGACCCTTCCTCCACTCGGCAGGTGGAAGACGCAGTCACATCTGGAATTGGAACAGACCCATTCACTGCTGGACAGGGGAATGTCACACTCAAATCTGCCAAGGAAACAGACCCAACCACAACTGGACAGGGGAAAATAACATTCAAGTCTAGAGATCTAACTGTCCCATTGACAACTGGACAGGGGAAAATACCATTCAAGTCGAGAGATCTAACAGTCCCATTCACAACTGGACGGGAAGCGCACATTTAAATATGGAGTGCGATCTAACCCATTCACAACTGGACAGGGGAAACACGCTCTCAAAATGGATGGGGAACTGACCATTCATATCTGGACAGGGGAAAGGCAAACTCAAATCTGGAAGAAGGAACTGACTCGTTCACAACTGGCCAGTGGAAAGACACACTGCAATCTCGACAGGGAGCTGACACATATACATCTGGAGAGGAGTAAAATAGACTCAAATCTGGAAGGGGAACTAACTCAATAGTAACTGGACAGTGGAAAGACACACTCCAATCTGGAGATGGAATGGCCTCTTTCACAACAGGACAGTGGGAAGGCACACTCCAATCTGGAGATGGAATGGCCTCATTCAAAACAGGACAGTGGAAAGGCACACTCCAGTCTGGAGATGGAATAAACTCATTCACAACAGGAGAGTGGGAAGACACACTCCAATCTGGAGAGGGAACAGACTGATTCACAACAGGACAGTGGGAAGGCGCACTCCAATCTGGAGAGGGAATAGACTCATTCACAACAGGACAGTGGGAAGGCGCACTCCAATCTGGAGAGGGAACAGACTCATTCAAAACAGGACAGTGGGAATGCACACTCCAATCTGGAGAGGGAACAGACTCATTCACAACAGGACAGTGGGAAGGCACACTCCAATCTGGAGAGGGAACAGACTCATTCAAAACAGGACAGTGGGAAGGCACACTCCAATCTGGAGATGGAATGGCCTCATTCACAACAGGACAGTGGGAATGCACACTCCAATCTGGAGAGGGAACAGACTCATTCACAACAGGACAGTGGGAAGGCACACTCCAATCTGGAGAGGGAACAGACTCATTCACAACAGGACAGTGGGATGGCACACTCCAATCTGGAGAGGGAACAGACTGATTCACAACAGGACAGTGGGAAGGCGCACTCCAATCTGGAGAGGGAATAGACTCATTCACAACAGGACAGTGGGAAAACACACTCCAATCTGGAGAGGGAACAGACTCATTCAAAACAGGACAGTGGGAATGCACACTCCAATCTGGAGATGGAACGGCCTCATTCACAACAGGACAGTGGGAAGGCACACTCCAATCTGGAGATGGAATGGCCTCATTCACAACAGGACAGTGGGAATGCACACTCCAATCTGGAGAGGGAACATACTCATTCACAACAGGACAGTGGGAAGGCACACTCCAATCTGGAGATGGAATGGCCTCATTCACAACAGGACAGTGGGAAGGCACACTCCAATCTGGAGAGGGAACATACTCATTCACAACAGGACAGTGGGAAGGCACACTCCAATCTGGAGATGGAATGGCCTCATTCACAACAGGACAGTGGGAAGGCACACTCCAATCTGGAGAGGGAACATACTCATTCACAACAGGACAGTGGGAAGGCACACTCCAATCTGGAGATGGAATGGCCTCATTCCCAACAGGACAGGGGAATGGCACACTGCAATATCGACATGGAGCTGACCCATATACATCTGGAGAGGAGTAAAACCGACTCAAATATGGAAGGGGAACTAACTCCAATCTGGAGATGGAATAAACTCATTCACAACAGGACAGTGGGAAGACAACTCAAGTCCCGACAGGGAAATGACCCATTCAAAACTGCAAAGGAGTAAAACGGACTAAAATCTGGATGTGGAACTAACTCATTCACAACTGGACAAGGGAAAGACACACTCAATTTTGAAAAAGGAAATGACACATTCATAACTGGGCAGTGGAAAGGGAACATACTCATTCAGAAAGGACAATGGAAATACACACTCATCTCGACAGGGAACTGATCATTTCACAACTGGACGGGGAAATCAATCAAATCTGGAAAGGGAATTGTCCATTCACTTTCTAGACAAAAGAAAAATCACAATCAAAGCTGTTTAAGGTACTGATCCATCCACAACTGGTCAGGGGAAAGACACACTCAATTATGGACTTGGAACTGACACATTCAGAACTGGACAGGGATCAAACACACTCAAGTCTGGACAGGGAAACCATCTTGCCCAACTGGACAATGAAAAGGCACACTCGTATCTGGAGAGGGGACAGACTCATTCACTGAGGTACAATGGAAAGACACAATCAAATCGCGACAGAGAACTTACCCATACAGAAGTTGTCACGAGAAAGACACACTCAAATCTGGAGAGAAAACTGACCCATTAACAACTAGACAGAGGAAAGTCACATTAAAATATGAAGCGGGAACTGACCCATTCAAAACTGCACTGGGGGAATACTCTCTGAAACTGGAAGGGGAACAAACTATTCATATCTGGATAGGGGACAGGCAAACTGGAAGGGAGAACTGACCATTCACAGTTGGATAAATGAAAGACACAAATGTGGCCAAGGAACTGACACATTCATAACTGGACAGTGGACAGACACTCTCAAATCGAGAGAGGAAACTGCTCCGTTCACAACTGGACAGGGGAAAGGCACATACGAATTTGGAGAGGGAACCGTCAATTCACAACTGGACAAGGGAAAAACACACTCGGGGAGAGTGGTACTTTCCATAGCAGCTTCTCCGAACAGGCGCCAGAATGTTGCAACTTGGGGCTTTTCACAGTAAATTAATTTGAAGCATATTGTGACAATAAGTGATTTTCATTTCATTTAATTTCATTTCAAATTTGGAGAAGAAACTGACACATTTACAACTGGACAGTGGAAATATATACTTCAATCTGGAGAGGGAATGGACTCATTCGCAACAGGTCAGTGGAAAGACAAAACTCAAAACTGCCAAGGGAACTGACCCAACCACAACTGGACAGGGAAAAAAACACACACAAATCTAGAGAGGTAACTAACCAATTCACAACAGGATAGCGGAAAGACACACTCCAATCTGAAGGAGGGAACTGACCCATTCACAACAGGACAGGGGAAAGGCACACTTCAACCTGGAGAAGGCAGTAACTCAATCACGTACTGAACAGGGAAAGGCACATTCAAATCTGGAGAGGGAACTGACTCATTTTCAACTTGACGGGGAAACACACACTGATCTGGAGTGGGACCTGACCCAATTACAACTGGCCAGGTGAAAGGCACGTTCAAATCTAGAGAGGGGACTGACCCATTCACACATTCACAACTGGACAGGTGAAAAGCTCCCTCAAACTGGAATCTGAACAGACAATTCATATGTGGACCGGGGAAAAGCATACTCCAATCTGGAGAGAGATCTGACCCATTCACAGCTGGACAGGGGAAAGGCATACTCCAATCTGGAGAGAGATCTGACCCACTCCCAACTGGACAGGGGAAAGGCATACTCCAATCTGGAGAGAGATCTGACCCACTCACAGCTGGACAGGGGAAAGGCATACTCCAATCTGGAGATGAGATCTGACCCACTCACAGCTGGACAGGGGAAAGTCACACTCCAATCTGGAGAGAGATCTGACCCACTCACAACTGGACAGGGGAAAGGCACACTCAAATCTGGGGAGAGATCTGACCCACTCACAACTGGACAGGGAAAGGCACACTCAAATCTGGAGAGAGATCTGACCCACTCACAACTGGACAGGGGAATGGCAGACTCAAATCTGGTGATGTGGTATTGTGTGAAGCAAATAATGGCATGATGGGAAAAATAGTCAAGTCTTCTTGGTACAATTGAATTTAACCTAAGACACAGATACAAAATACACAGATACAGCCGAGGTCAACATGACCTGAGAACTGGGTGACTCTGAAATTCTAAGATAAGGCTTGTTCGTCATGAACCTAGAAGCAGTCTCAATAAATACCAAGCTGAAAAGCTGTCTCTTCCTGTTCGTAAACAAATTTGTCCCATTCTTAAAACAAAGACAAGATAATGATATGAAACTCCATTGCCCCTAAAGGTCAGCAAGGTGACACCATTGTAACGATTATTACTTATGTTTTACTTTCGATCAAATTCCTGACCAAGTTGTATTCATGTTATCTTGATCCTATAATGTATAAAAATCGCCTTATTCTTCTGTAATATCGCAGACTTGGGACGGACTCAGCAGTTTGTAATTGACTGCCTTCCGACTTGAAAAGTCTCATCCATTAGAATCAGTTCTAATTCGTAAATAAAGTTCAGATTTACTTACCTAATGAATGCTGTTTGAATTTCTCAATCACAGTCAAGAAGCGGGGAAAATATTGAATATGACACTTGTTTCCCACCATTTTATGACAGTTCACAGCGGCCATTTTAGGTCAGTACACAGCAGGCCATATTAGGTCAGTACACAGAGGCAATTTTAGGTAAGTACACAGCGGCCATTTTAGGTCAGTACACAGCGGCCATTTTAGGTCAGTACACAGTGGCCATTTTAGGTCAGTACACAGTGGCCATTTTAGGTCAGTACACAACGGCCATTTTAGGTCAGTACACAGCGGCCATTTTAGGTCAGTACAGTGGCCATTTTAGGTCAGTACACAGTGGCCATTTTAGGCCAGTACACAGTGGCCATTTTAGGTCAGTACACAGTGGCCATTTTAGGTCAGTACACAGTGGCCATTTTAGGTCAGTACACAGTGGCCATTTTTGGTCAGTACACAGTGGCCATTTTAGGTCAGTACACAGTGGCCATTTTATGTCAGTTCACGGCGGCCATTTTATGTCAGTTCACGGCGGCCATTTTATGTCAGTTCACGGCGGCCATTTTATGTCAGTTCACGGCGGCCATTTTATGTCAGTTCACGGCCATTGTGTCAACAGTGCCGTAGGCAGCTGTGCTAACCATTGTGCCCCGTGCCACTCACACTGAGGCTTTTCTGTCAGTTGTACCAGTTGGTGTAAAATAAACTGAAGTAAGAGTGGTATTTAAACAGTGAGATGTTGGGATATGATGTTGGCCTTCATTGCAAGAGGGGTTTAGAGTTCAGATTTACAGAAGTCTTACTGTAGTTATACAAGGCCTTGGTGAGACCACACCTGGAGTACTGTGTACCGTTTCTGTCTCCCTAACTAAGAAAGGATATAGTTGGCTGAGAGGGAGAGCAGCGGAGGGTCAATCAGCTGATTGCGAGGATGCCGGACTGTCCCGTCAGGACCAGGTGCTCACCTATAGCCAACACTGACAGTGATCCCTCCTCATAGCCAGCACTGCCATTGATATCTCCCACAGCCAACACTGCTAGTGCTCCCTCCCCACACAGCTATCCCTGCCAGTGCACATTCCCCAAACAGCCAGCACTGCCAGTGCCACCCCACACCCAGCACTGCGAGTGCTCCCCACACAGCCAGCACTGCCAATGCACCCCCAACGTCCAGCACTGCCAGTGATACCCCACAGCCAGCACTGCCAGTGATACCCTCCACAGTTAGCACTTCCAGTGATACCCCCCCCCCCCCACAGCCAGCACAGCCAGTGCCATCCCCAGCTAGCACTGCCAGTACTGCACTCCGACAGGCATCACTGAAAGTGCTCCCCCCCATAGCCAGCACTGCCAGTTCCCTCCCAACAGACATCACTGCCAGTGCCCCCCACAGCAAGCACTGCCAGTGCTCACTCCCTACACAGCTAGCACTGCCAGTGACACCCCACAGGCAGCACTGCCGGTGCTCTCCCACAGCCAGCACTGCCATTGCTCCCGCACCCCCACAGCCATCACTGCCAGTGCCCCCCACAGCAAGCACTGCCAGTGCTCACTCCCCACACAGCTAGCACTGCCAGTGACACCCCACAGGCAGCACTGCCGGTGCTCTCCCACAGCCAGCAGTGCCAGTTCTCCCCCCACACTGTCAGCACTCCCAGTACCCACCCCACAGCCAGCACTGCCAGAGCCCTCCCGCACAGCCAGCACGGCCAGGGCTCTCCCCCCTCACAGACAGCACTGCCAGCGATACACCACAGCCAGCACTGCCAGTGCCCTCCCCACAGCCAGCCTGCCAGAGCCCTCACACACAGCCAGCACTACCAGTGCTACCCACGCAGCCAGAACTGTCAGTGCCCCCCCCCCCACAGCCAGCACTGCCTGTGCCCCCACCCCACAGACAGCACTGCCAGTGCACCCCCCCCCACAGCCAGCACTGTCAGTGATACCCCACAGCCAGCACTGCCAGGGCTCTCCCCCCACAGCCAGCACTGCCAGGGCTCTCCCCCCACAGCAAGCACTGGCAGTGCTCCCCACAGCCAGCACTGCCAGTGCTCCCTCCTCCACAGACAACACTGCCAGTGTCCCCAGCCAGCACAGCCAGGGCCATTCCCAGCCAGCACTGCCGGTGCCTTCCCCTGCCAGCACTGCCAGTGCTGCACTCCGACAGCCATCACTGCCATTGCTTCCCCCACAGCCAGCACTGCTAGTGCTCCCCACACAGCCATCACTGCCATTGCTCTGCCATAGCCAGAACTGCCAGTGCTCCCCCACAGCCAGCACTGCCAGTGCTCTCCCAAAGCCAGCACTGCCAGTGCTCCCCACACAGCCAACACTGACTGTGGCCCCACTCCCACATCCAGCATTGCCAGTGCTAACCACACAGCCAGCACTGCCAGTGCCCTCACCTCCACAGCCAGCACAGACAGTGATCCACAACAGCCAGCACTGCCAGTGTCCCCATCCCCACAGCAAGCACTGCCAGTGCTCTCTCCACAGCCAGCACTGACAGTGCCCCCAACCCCACAGCAAGCACTGCCAGTGCTCCTCCACAGCCAGCACTGCCACTGACCCCCCACAGCCAGCACTGCCAGTGCTCCCTCCGCCACAGCCAGCACTTCCAGTGCTCCCCCACAGACTGCACTGCCAGTGATAACCAACTGCCAACACTGCCAGTGATCCCCCAGAGCCAGCACTGCCAGTGCCCACCCACAGCCAGCACTGCCAGTGCCCACCCACAGACAGCACTTCCAGTGATCCACCACAGCCAACACTGCCAGTGCTCCCCCCACAGCCAGCACTGACAGTGATACCCCACAGCCAACACTTCCAGTGATAACCCCCACAGCCAGCACTGCCAGTGCTCCCCCAGCCAGCACAGACAGTTCTCCCCCACAGCCAGCGCTGGCAGTGCTCCCACCCCAACAGCCAGCACTGCCAGTGCTCACTCCCCCACAGACAGCTCTGCCAATGCACCCCCCACAGCCAGCCCTGCCAGTGTTCCACCTCAGCCAGCCTTGCCAGTGCCCTCCCCACAACCAGCACTGCCAGTGCTACATCCCAAAGACAGCACGGCCAGTGCCCCAACCCAACAGCCAGCCCTGCCAGGGCTCCCACCACCACAACCAGCACTGCGAATGCCCCCCACAGCCAGCACTGCCAGTGCTCCCCCCACAGCCAGCGCCGCCAGTGCCCTACTCCCCGCACAACCAGCCCTGCAAGTGCTCAAGCCACAGCCAGCACTTCCACTGATACCCCACACAGCCAACACTACCAATGCCCCTCCCAGAGCCTGCACTGACAGTGCCCCCACCCCCACAGCCAGCACTGCCTGTGCTGCCCCCACAGCTAGCACTGCCAGTGCTCTCACCCACAGCCAGCACTGCCAGTGCTCAAACCACAAACAGCACTGGCAGTGAACTCCCCCACAGCCAGCACTGCCAGTGCTCCCCCACCACAGCCAGCAGTGCCAGTGATACACCTCAGCCAACCCTACCAGTGCTCCCTCACCCACAGACAGCCCTGCCAGTGCCCCCCACAGCCAGCACTGCCAGTGCCCCCCTCCGCAGCCAGCACTGCCTGTGCTCCCCCCACAGCCAGCACTGCCAGTGCCCCCATCACAGCCAGCCCTGCCAGTGACCCCCACAGTCAACACTGCTAGTTCCCCATCCCCACTGCCAGCACTGCCAGTGCGCCAACCCACAGCCAGCACTCCCCACAGCCAACACTTCCTTAGCTCCCCTACACATCCTGCACTTCTAGTGCACCTCCCCACAGCAAACACTGCCATTGCTCCCCCACAACCAGCACTGCCAGTTCACCCCCCCACAGCCAACACTGCCAGTGCTCCCAACAGCCAGCACTGCCAGTGACCCCGCTCAGCCAGCACTTCCAGTGCCCCCCAGCCAGCACTGCCAGTGCTCCCCACACAGCCAGCCCTGCCAGTGTTCCACCCCCCACAGCCAGCACTGCCAGGGCTCCCCTCCACAGCCAGCACTGCCAGTGCCCCACCCCAACAGCCAGCACTGCCAGTGCTCCCCCCACAGACAGCAATGCCAGTGCTCCCATCCACAGCCAACCCTGCCAGTCCTCCCCCACAGTCAACACTGCCAGTGCTCCCCCACACCCAGCCCTGCCAGTGCTCCCCCACACCCAGCCCTGCAAGTGCTCCCCCCACAGACAACACTGCCAGTCCACCCCACAGCAAGCACTGCCAGTTCACCCCCACCACAGCCAACACTGCCAGTACTCACAACAGCCAGCAATGCCAGTGACCCCACACAGACAACACTGCCAGCGCTCCCCACACAGCCAGCACTGCCAGTGTTCAACCCCCACAGACAGCAGTGCCAGGCTCCCCCCACAGCCAGCACCGCCAGTGCTCCCTCTCACCACAGCCAGCACTGCCAGTGCTCCCCACAGCCAACACTTCCAGTGATACCCCACAGCCAACACTGCCAGAGCTCCCCCCACAGACAGCAGTGCCAGTGCTCCCCCACACAGCCAGCACTGCAAGTGCTCCCCCCACAGCCAAAACTGTCATTGCCCTCCCCAGCCAGCATTGCCAGTTCTCCCCCCACAGCCACCACAGCCAGTGCTCCCCCCACACAGCCAGCAATACCAGTGCCCACGCACAGACAACACTGCCAGTGCTCCCTCCCCACAGCCAGAACTGCCACTGCCCCACCCCCAGCCAGCACTGCCAGAGCCCTCCCCGGCCAGCACTGCCATTGCTCCCCCACAGCAAGCACTGGCAGTTCACCACCACCACAGCCAACACTGCCAGTACTCACAACAGCCAGCAAAGCCAGTGACCCCACACAGACAACACTGCCAGTGCTCCCCACACAGCCAGCACTTCCAGTGCTCCCCCACAGTCAACACTTCCAGTGCTACCACCACAGACAGCACTGCCAGTTCTCCCCCACAGCCAGCACTGACAATGAACCCCCCACAGCCAACACTGCCAGTGCTCCCTCCCCCACAGCCAGCCCTGCCAGTGTCCCCCCACAGCCAGCCTTGCCAGTGCTCCCCCCACAACCAGCACTACGTGCTCTCCCCACAGCCAGCACTGCCATGCCCCCTTCACAGCCAGCACTGCCAGTGCTCCCCACACGGTCAGCCCTACCAGTGCTTCCCCCACAGCCAGCACTGCCAGTTCCACTCACACAGCCAGCACTGCCAGTGATCCCCCAAGCCAGCCCTGCTAGTGCCCCCCACAGCCAACACTGCCAGCACTGCCAGTGCGCCAACCCACAGCCTGCACTCCCCACAGCCAGCCCTGACAGTGCTCCCACACCGAACCAGCACTTCCAGTGATACCCCACAGCCAGCACTGCCTTATCTCCCCCCACAGCCAGCACTGCCAGTGCCCCCCACAGCCACCACTGCCAGTGCTCCCCCACACAGCCAGCAAATACCAGTGCCCACCCACAGACAACACTGCCAGTGCTCCCTCCCCACAGCCAGAACAGCCACTGCCCCACCCCCAGCCAGCACTGCCAGAGCCCTCCCCAGCCAGCACTGCCATTGCTCCCCCACAGCAAGCATTGGCAGTTCACCCCCACCACAGCCAACACTGCCAGTACTCGCAACAGCCAGCAAAGCCAGTGACCCCACACAGACAACACTGCCAGTGCTCCCCACACAGCCAGCACTGCCAGTGTTCCCCCACAGCCAGCACTGCCATTGCCCTCCCCAGCCAGCACTGCCAGTGCTCCCCCACAGCCAGCATTGCCAGTCCTCCCCACACAGCCTGCCCTGCCAATGTTCCATACCCACAGACAGCACTGCCAGGGCTCCCCCCACAGCCAGCACCGCCAGTGCTCCCTCTCACCACAGCCAGCACTGCCAGTGCTCCCCACAACAGCCAGCAACGCCAGTGACCCCACCCCAACAGCCAGCACTGCCAGTGCTCTCTTCACAGACAGCAATTCCAGTGCTCCCCACACAGCCAGCACTGCTAGTGCACCACTCCCACAGCCAACACTGCCAGTGCCCACCCACAGCCAGCACTGCCAGTGCTCCCTCCCCACAGCCAGAACAGCCACTGCCCCACCCCCAGCCAGCACTGCCTGAGCCCACCCCAGCCAGCACTGCCAATGCTCCCCCCACAGCAAGCACTGCCAGTTCACCCCCACCACAGCCAACACTGCCAGTACTCACAACAGCCAGCAATGCCAGTGACCCCACACAGACAACACTGCCAGTGCTCCCCACAGCCAACACTTCCAGTGATACCCCACAGCCAACACTGCCAGAGCTCCCCCCACAGACAGCAGT